>NC_135021.1:3832500-3877500 GCF_051020955.1 Megalopta genalis | reverse complement strand
TCGTACGTTTCTATCTTTGCCTTCATAAAATCACAAGATAATTTTATCTTCAAGAGTCTCGCTATTAACATCTTGTAAGATAAATGTACGTCCCAGCTAAAACGTACAAATACTTCAAGTTAAGTAATAATATATCATCGCTATTGACAAATTTTTAAGATCCAAGACACAGTTCTCTCTATATGTTTTAATATTTTTTATGTACTCAAATATATTCAAAGGAAAAAGTACATGGGTGATGCCATAGTCGTGGAAGCGCGTACGCTCACGCTGATCTTCTGACCGCCGGAAGCACGAAACCTCTGATCTGGGCAAAATCGGCAAGCCGAGGAAGAACGGACAGGACACATGCTGGACTGGCGAGAAAGCGTGTTCTTCCGCTCGCGCTAGGCATTTCGATTTCTGACACCTCTTGATTTAAAAAATCAGTTTTTTGATAGTTTTCTCTCTCCACTGGGCTATTTCATTTTAGCCACAGTTTTCAATTGGTACGATTTGCTTCCAAATCTTACAGATGCATTTTAAAAAATTTTTCCATCGCTCGGACAGAAGAGTCGATTGCTCAGTGAGTACGAGTATACATACAAAGTGCATACGGGTAACCAACCCCGTAGGGCTTGCCACATATGGGCCATTCGGTCAAAGACACCGACCCGTGGCCACGCTGTGTGGAGAAAAGTCCGTAACGTAAACGGCACGAAACAGTCAGGACCGAAGCCCCGAAGGAGCTCTGAGACAGCTTCTCGACCGAGATCGTAGAATTGGCCCAAAACCCGCTCTGCTCCGTCCGCCTCGCACGGACCGTGTATCTCTTATAGATACCGAACGGCCGGCAAGGACGCCGGCGCCGCCGGCCGAATAGCACGCGCGCTTATGAGTGTAAACCGCTGCGGCAACAGACCGCCCGGCCGTGCTGTTGTAACATAGCGCGTGAACGAACGAAAAAAATTTTTATAGTAAACATTAAAATAAATTACACTACCGTAAACTAGACAAAAAATTACACATTTTTTCCCAATATGAAAATTTTCACAAACTTTTTAAAGTCCCATCGCATCGAGTAAACTTTTTTAATAACGCGTCCGCACGATTCTAAATGCTTAATCCATATGTGAAATCGTTCACTGATCACGAATATCGCATTTAAAAAAATTACAAAAATTTATTTTTCAAAATAATCAAAAAAAACCGAAAAATCACAAGAGTAAAGTACCATTATTTTAAACAACATGTCGTTCTAAATGCTTAATCCCTATGTAAAAAAGTTATTTAAGCAAGAATATGTTATTGAAAAAAATTAGAAAAATTTATTTTAGCCGTAAATCGAAAATAATGGGGACACCGGAGCTGTTCGAAGCGCCGAGACGCGCCGCGTACGGCCGAATATTTTCTAAGTCCCAACGTACCGATCAAGAGTAAAGTACCATTTTCCTACATTAGATTTCGTTCTAAATGCTTAATCCCTATGTAAAAACGTTAGTTAAGCAAGAATATCGTATTTTTAAAAAAATCTAATGATAGGATTTTCCAGAAAATTGAAAAAACCGAAAAATGTCAAGAGTAAAGTGCCATTTTCTGACATTAGATTTCGTTCTAAATGCTTAATCCCTATGTAGAAACGTTAGTTAAGCAAGAATATCGTATTTTTAAAAAAATCTAATGGTAGGATTTTTCAGAAAATTGAAAAAACCGTAAAATGTCAAGAGTAAAGTGCCCTTATTTTAAACATTATATCGTTCTAAATGCTTAATCCCTATGTAAAAAAGTTATCTAAGCAAGAATATGTTATTGAATAAAATGAGAAAAATTTATTTTAGCCGTAAATCGAAAATAATGGGTCGAGCGAATCGGTCGATTGCGCCGAGACGCGCTATGATGCAACAGACGAGCGATTGGAACGCCCGAATATTTTCAAAGTCCCAACGTACCGATCAAGAGTAAAGTACCATTTTCCTACATTAGATTTCGTTCTAAATGCTTAATCCCTATGTAAAAACGTTAGTTAAGCAAGAATATCGTATTTTTAAAAAAATCTAATGATAGGATTTTCCAGAAAATTGAAAAAACCGAAAAATGTCAAGAGTAAAGTGCCATTTTCTGACATTAGATTTCGTTCTAAATGCTTAATCCCTATGTAGAAACGTTAGTTAAGCAAGAATATCGTATTTTTAAAAAAATCTAATGGTAGGATTTTTCAGAAAATTGAAAAAACCGTAAAATGTCAAGAGTAAAGTGCCCTTATTTTAAACATTATATCGTTCTAAATGCTTAATCCCTATGTAAAAAAGTTATCTAAGCAAGAATATGTTATTGAATAAAATGAGAAAAATTTATTTTAGCCGTAAATCGAAAATAATGGGTCGAGCGAATCGGTCGATTGCGCCGAGACGCGCTATGATGCAACAGACGAGCGATTGGAACGCCCGAATATTTTCAAAGTCCCAACGTACCGGTCAAGAGTAAAGTACCATTTTCCTACATTAGATTTCGTTCTAAATGCTTAATCCCTATGTAAAAACGTTAGTTAAGCAAGAATATCGTATTTTTAAAAAAATCTAATGATAGGATTTTCCAGAAAATTGAAAAAACCGAAAAATGTCAAGAGTAAAGTGCCATTTTCTGACATTAGATTTCGTTCTAAATGCTTAATCCCTATGTAGAAACGTTAGTTAAGCAAGATTATCGTATTTTTAAAAAAATCTAATGATAGGATTTTTCAGAAAATTGAAAAAACCGTAAAATGTCAAGAGTAAAGTGCCCTTATTTTAAACATTATATCGTTCTAAATGCTTAATCCCTATGTAAAAAAGTTATCTAAGCAAGAATATGTTATTGAATAAAATGAGAAAAATTTATTTTAGCCGTAAATCGAAAATAATGGGTCGAGCGAATCGGTCGATTGCGCCGAGACGCGCTATGATGCAACAGACGAGCGATTGGAACGCCCGAATATTTTCAAAGTCCCAACGTACCGGTCAAGAGTAAAGTACCATTTTCCTACATTAGATTTCGTTCTAAATGCTTAATCCCTATGTAAAAACGTTAGTTAAGCAAGAATATCGTATTTTTAAAAAAATCTAATGATAGGATTTTCCAGAAAATTGAAAAAACCGAAAAATGTCAAGAGTAAAGTGCCATTTTCTGACATTAGATTTCGTTCTAAATGCTTAATCCCTATGTAGAAACGTTAGTTAAGCAAGAATATCGTATTTTTAAAAAAATCTAATGGTAGGATTTTCCAGAAAATTGAAAAAACCGAAAAATGTCAAGAGTAAAGTGCCATTTTCTGACATTAGATTTCGTTCTAAATGCTTAATCCCTATGTAGAAACGTTAGTTAAGCAAGAATATCGTATTTTTAAAAAAATCTAATGGTAGGATTTTTCAGAAAATTGAAAAAACCGTAAAATGTCAAGAGTAAAGTGCCCTTATTTTAAACATTATATCGTTCTAAATGCTTAATCCCTATGTAAAAAAGTTATCTAAGCAAGAATATGTTATTGAATAAAATGAGAAAAATTTATTTTAGCCGTAAATCGAAAATAATGGGTCGAGCGAATCGGTCGATTGCGCCGAGACGCGCTATGATGCAACAGACGAGCGATTGGAACGCCCGAATATTTTCAAAGTCCCAACGTACCGGTCAAGAGTAAAGTACCATTTTCCTACATTAGATTTCGTTCTAAATGCTTAATCCCTATGTAAAAACGTTAGTTAAGCAAGAATATCGTATTTTTAAAAAAATCTAATGATAGGATTTTCCAGAAAATTGAAAAAACCGAAAAATGTCAAGAGTAAAGTGCCATTTTCTGACATTAGATTTCGTTCTAAATGCTTAATCCCTATGTAGAAACGTTAGTTATGCAAGATTATCGTATTTTTAAAAAAATCTAATGATAGGATTTTTCAGAAAATTGAAAAAACCGTAAAATGTCAAGAGTAAAGTGCCCTTATTTTAAACATTATATCGTTCTAAATGCTTAATCCCTATGTAAAAAAGTTATCTAAGCAAGAATATGTTATTGAATAAAATGAGAAAAATTTATTTTAGCCGTAAATCGAAAATAATGGGTCGAGCGAATCGGTCGATTGCGCCGAGACGCGCTATGATGCAACAGACGAGCGATTGGAACGCCCGAATATTTTCAAAGTCCCAACGTACCGGTCAAGAGTAAAGTACCATTTTCCTACATTAGATTTCGTTCTAAATGCTTAATCCCTATGTAAAAACGTTAGTTAAGCAAGAATATCGTATTTTTAAAAAAATCTAATGATAGGATTTTCCAGAAAATTGAAAAAACCGAAAAATGTCAAGAGTAAAGTGCCATTTTCTGACATTAGATTTCGTTCTAAATGCTTAATCCCTATGTAGAAACGTTAGTTAAGCAAGAATATCGTATTTTTAAAAAAATCTAATGGTAGCATTTTTCAGAAAATTGAAAAAACCGTAAAATGTCAAGAGTAAAGTGCCCTTATTTTAAACATTATATCGTTCTAAATGCTTAATCCCTATGTAAAAAAGTTATCTAAGCAAGAATATGTTATTGAATAAAATGAGAAAAATTTATTTTAGCCGTAAATCGAAAATAATGGGTCGAGCGAATCGGTCGATTGCGCCGAGACGCGCTATGATGCAACAGACGAGCGATTGGAACGCCCGAATATTTTCAAAGTCCCAACGTACCGATCAAGAGTAAAGTACCATTTTCCTACATTAGATTTCGTTCTAAATGCTTAATCCCTATGTAAAAACGTTAGTTAAGCAAGAATATCGTATTTTTAAAAAAATCTAATGATAGGATTTTCCAGAAAATTGAAAAAACCGAAAAATGTCAAGAGTAAAGTGCCATTTTCTGACATTAGATTTCGTTCTAAATGCTTAATCCCTATGTAGAAACGTTAGTTAAGCAAGAATATCGTATTTTTAAAAAAATCTAATGGTAGGATTTTTCAGAAAATTGAAAAAACCGTAAAATGTCAAGAGTAAAGTGCCCTTATTTTAAACATTATATCGTTCTAAATGCTTAATCCCTATGTAAAAAAGTTATCTAAGCAAGAATATGTTATTGAATAAAATGAGAAAAATTTATTTTAGCCGTAAATCGAAAATAATGGGTCGAGCGAATCGGTCGATTGCGCCGAGACGCGCTATGATGCAACAGACGAGCGATTGGAACGCCCGAATATTTTCAAAGTCCCAACGTACCGATCAAGAGTAAAGTACCATTTTCCTACATTAGATTTCGTTCTAAATGCTTAATCCCTATGTAAAAACGTTAGTTAAGCAAGAATATCGTATTTTTAAAAAAATCTAATGATAGGATTTTCCAGAAAATTGAAAAAACCGAAAAATGTCAAGAGTAAAGTGCCATTTTCTGACATTAGATTTCGTTCTAAATGCTTAATCCCTATGTAGAAACGTTAGTTATGCAAGATTATCGTATTTTTAAAAAAATCTAATGATAGGATTTTTCAGAAAATTGAAAAAACCGTAAAATGTCAAGAGTAAAGTGCCCTTATTTTAAACATTATATCGTTCTAAATGCTTAATCCCTATGTAAAAAAGTTATCTAAGCAAGAATATGTTATTGAATAAAATGAGAAAAATTTATTTTAGCCGTAAATCGAAAATAATGGGTCGAGCGAATCGGTCGATTGCGCCGAGACGCGCTATGATGCAACAGACGAGCGATTGGAACGCCCGAATATTTTCAAAGTCCCAACGTACCGGTCAAGAGTAAAGTACCATTTTCCTACATTAGATTTCGTTCTAAATGCTTAATCCCTATGTAAAAACGTTAGTTAAGCAAGAATATCGTATTTTAAAAAAAATCTAATGATAGGATTTTCCAGAAAATTGAAAAAACCGAAAAATGTCAAGAGTAAAGTGCCATTTTCTGACATTAGATTTCGTTCTAAATGCTTAATCCCTATGTAGAAACGTTAGTTAAGCAAGAATATCGTATTTTTAAAAAAATCTAATGATAGGATTTTTCAGAAAATTGAAAAAACCGTAAAATGTCAAGAGTAAAGTGCCATTATTTTAAACAATGTATCGTTCTAAATGCTTAATCCCTATGTAAAAAAGTTATTTAAGCAAGAATATGTTATTGAAAAAAATTAGAAAAATTTATTTTAGCCGTAAATCGAAAATAATGGGTCGAGCGAATCGGTCGATTGCGCCGAGACGCGCCATGATGCAACAGACGAGCGATTGGAACGCCCGAATATTTTCAAAGTCCCAACGTACCGATCAAGAGTAAAGTACCATTTTCCTACATTAGATTTCGTTCTAAATGCTTAATCCCTATGTAAAAACGTTAGTTAAGCAAGAATATCGTATTTTTAAAAAAATCTAATGATAGGATTTTCCAGAAAATTGAAAAAACCGAAAAATGTCAAGAGTAAAGTGCCATTTTCTGACATTAGATTTCGTTCTAAATGCTTAATCCCTATGTAGAAACGTTAGTTATGCAAGATTATCGTATTTTTAAAAAAATCTAATGATAGGATTTTTCAGAAAATTGAAAAAACCGTAAAATGTCAAGAGTAAAGTGCCCTTATTTTAAACATTATATCGTTCTAAATGCTTAATCCCTATGTAAAAAAGTTATCTAAGCAAGAATATGTTATTGAATAAAATGAGAAAAATTTATTTTAGCCGTAAATCGAAAATAATGGGTCGAGCGAATCGGTCGATTGCGCCGAGACGCGCTATGATGCAACAGACGAGCGATTGGAACGCCCGAATATTTTCAAAGTCCCAACGTACCGGTCAAGAGTAAAGTACCATTTTCCTACATTAGATTTCGTTCTAAATGCTTAATCCCTATGTAAAAACGTTAGTTAAGCAAGAATATCGTATTTTAAAAAAAATCTAATGATAGGATTTTCCAGAAAATTGAAAAAACCGAAAAATGTCAAGAGTAAAGTGCCATTTTCTGACATTAGATTTCGTTCTAAATGCTTAATCCCTATGTAGAAACGTTAGTTAAGCAAGATTATCGTATTTTTAAAAAAATCTAATGATAGGATTTTTCAGAAAATTGAAAAAACCGTAAAATGTCAAGAGTAAAGTGCCCTTATTTTAAACATTATATCGTTCTAAATGCTTAATCCCTATGTAAAAAAGTTATCTAAGCAAGAATATGTTATTGAATAAAATGAGAAAAATTTATTTTAGCCGTAAATCGAAAATAATGGGTCGAGCGAATCGGTCGATTGCGCCGAGACGCGCTATGATGCAACAGACGAGCGATTGGAACGCCCGAATATTTTCAAAGTCCCAACGTACCGGTCAAGAGTAAAGTACCATTTTCCTACATTAGATTTCGTTCTAAATGCTTAATCCCTATGTAAAAACGTTAGTTAAGCAAGAATATCGTATTTTTAAAAAAATCTAATGATAGGATTTTCCAGAAAATTGAAAAAACCGAAAAATGTCAAGAGTAAAGTGCCATTTTCTGACATTAGATTTCGTTCTAAATGCTTAATCCCTATGTAGAAACGTTAGTTAAGCAAGAATATCGTATTTTTAAAAAAATCTAATGATAGGATTTTTCAGAAAATTGAAAAAACCGTAAAATGTCAAGAGTAAAGTGCCATTATTTTAAACAATGTATCGTTCTAAATGCTTAATCCCTATGTAAAAAAGTTATTTAAGCAAGAATATGTTATTGAAAAAAATTAGAAAAATTTATTTTAGCCGTAAATCGAAAATAATGGGTCGAGCGAATCGGTCGATTGCGCCGAGACGCGCTATGATGCAACAGACGAGCGATTGGAACGCCCGAATATTTTCAAAGTCCCAACGTACCGGTCAAGAGTAAAGTACCATTTTCCTACATTAGATTTCGTTCTAAATGCTTAATCCCTATGTAAAAACGTTAGTTAAGCAAGAATATCGTATTTTTAAAAAAATCTAATGATAGGATTTTCCAGAAAATTGAAAAAACCGAAAAATGTCAAGAGTAAAGTGCCATTTTCTGACATTAGATTTCGTTCTAAATGCTTAATCCCTATGTAGAAACGTTAGTTAAGCAAGAATATCGTATTTTTAAAAAAATCTAATGGTAGGATTTTTCAGAAAATTGAAAAAACCGTAAAATGTCAAGAGTAAAGTGCCCTTATTTTAAACATTATATCGTTCTAAATGCTTAATCCCTATGTAAAAAAGTTATCTAAGCAAGAATATGTTATTGAATAAAATGAGAAAAATTTATTTTAGCCGTAAATCGAAAATAATGGGTCGAGCGAATCGGTCGATTGCGCCGAGACGCGCTATGATGCAACAGACGAGCGATTGGAACGCCCGAATATTTTCAAAGTCCCAACGTACCGGTCAAGAGTAAAGTACCATTTTCCTACATTAGATTTCGTTCTAAATGCTTAATCCCTATGTAAAAACGTTAGTTAAGCAAGAATATCGTATTTTTAAAAAAATCTAATGATAGGATTTTCCAGAAAATTGAAAAAACCGAAAAATGTCAAGAGTAAAGTGCCATTTTCTGACATTAGATTTCGTTCTAAATGCTTAATCCCTATGTAGAAACGTTAGTTAAGCAAGAATATCGTATTTTTAAAAAAATCTAATGGTAGGATTTTTCAGAAAATTGAAAAAACCGTAAAATGTCAAGAGTAAAGTGCCCTTATTTTAAACATTATATCGTTCTAAATGCTTAATCCCTATGTAAAAAAGTTATCTAAGCAAGAATATGTTATTGAATAAAATGAGAAAAATTTATTTTAGCCGTAAATCGAAAATAATGGGTCGAGCGAATCGGTCGATTGCGCCGAGACGCGCTATGATGCAACAGACGAGCGATTGGAACGCCCGAATATTTTCAAAGTCCCAACGTACCGGTCAAGAGTAAAGTACCATTTTCCTACATTAGATTTCGTTCTAAATGCTTAATCCCTATGTAAAAACGTTAGTTAAGCAAGAATATCGTATTTTAAAAAAAATCTAATGATAGGATTTTCCAGAAAATTGAAAAAACCGAAAAATGTCAAGAGTAAAGTGCCATTTTCTGACATTAGATTTCGTTCTAAATGCTTAATCCCTATGTAGAAACGTTAGTTAAGCAAGAATATCGTATTTTTAAAAAAATCTAATGGTAGGATTTTTCAGAAAATTGAAAAAACCGTAAAATGTCAAGAGTAAAGTGCCCTTATTTTAAACATTATATCGTTCTAAATGCTTAATCCCTATGTAAAAAAGTTATCTAAGCAAGAATATGTTATTGAATAAAATGAGAAAAATTTATTTTAGCCGTAAATCGAAAATAATGGGTCGAGCGAATCGGTCGATTGCGCCGAGACGCGCTATGATGCAACAGACGAGCGATTGGAACGCCCGAATATTTTCAAAGTCCCAACGTACCGGTCAAGAGTAAAGTACCATTTTCCTACATTAGATTTCGTTCTAAATGCTTAATCCCTATGTAAAAACGTTAGTTAAGCAAGAATATCGTATTTTTAAAAAAATCTAATGATAGGATTTTCCAGAAAATTGAAAAAACCGAAAAATGTCAAGAGTAAAGTGCCATTTTCTGACATTAGATTTCGTTCTAAATGCTTAATCCCTATGTAGAAACGTTAGTTAAGCAAGAATATCGTATTTTTAAAAAAATCTAATGATAGGATTTTTCAGAAAATTGAAAAAACCGTAAAATGTCAAGAGTAAAGTGCCATTATTTTAAACAATGTATCGTTCTAAATGCTTAATCCCTATGTAAAAAAGTTATTTAAGCAAGAATATGTTATTGAAAAAAATTAGAAAAATTTATTTTAGCCGTAAATCGAAAATAATGGGTCGAGCGAATCGGTCGATTGCGCCGAGACGCGCCATGATGCAACAGACGAGCGATTGGAACGCCCGAATATTTTCAAAGTCCCAACGTACCGATCAAGAGTAAAGTACCATTTTCCTACATTAGATTTCGTTCTAAATGCTTAATCCCTATGTAAAAACGTTAGTTAAGCAAGAATATCGTATTTTTAAAAAAATCTAATGATAGGATTTTCCAGAAAATTGAAAAAACCGAAAAATGTCAAGAGTAAAGTGCCATTTTCTGACATTAGATTTCGTTCTAAATGCTTAATCCCTATGTAGAAACGTTAGTTATGCAAGATTATCGTATTTTTAAAAAAATCTAATGATAGGATTTTTCAGAAAATTGAAAAAACCGTAAAATGTCAAGAGTAAAGTGCCCTTATTTTAAACATTATATCGTTCTAAATGCTTAATCCCTATGTAAAAAAGTTATCTAAGCAAGAATATGTTATTGAATAAAATGAGAAAAATTTATTTTAGCCGTAAATCGAAAATAATGGGTCGAGCGAATCGGTCGATTGCGCCGAGACGCGCTATGATGCAACAGACGAGCGATTGGAACGCCCGAATATTTTCAAAGTCCCAACGTACCGGTCAAGAGTAAAGTACCATTTTCCTACATTAGATTTCGTTCTAAATGCTTAATCCCTATGTAAAAACGTTAGTTAAGCAAGAATATCGTATTTTAAAAAAAATCTAATGATAGGATTTTCCAGAAAATTGAAAAAACCGAAAAATGTCAAGAGTAAAGTGCCATTTTCTGACATTAGATTTCGTTCTAAATGCTTAATCCCTATGTAGAAACGTTAGTTAAGCAAGATTATCGTATTTTTAAAAAAATCTAATGATAGGATTTTTCAGAAAATTGAAAAAACCGTAAAATGTCAAGAGTAAAGTGCCCTTATTTTAAACATTATATCGTTCTAAATGCTTAATCCCTATGTAAAAAAGTTATCTAAGCAAGAATATGTTATTGAATAAAATGAGAAAAATTTATTTTAGCCGTAAATCGAAAATAATGGGTCGAGCGAATCGGTCGATTGCGCCGAGACGCGCTATGATGCAACAGACGAGCGATTGGAACGCCCGAATATTTTCAAAGTCCCAACGTACCGGTCAAGAGTAAAGTACCATTTTCCTACATTAGATTTCGTTCTAAATGCTTAATCCCTATGTAAAAACGTTAGTTAAGCAAGAATATCGTATTTTTAAAAAAATCTAATGATAGGATTTTCCAGAAAATTGAAAAAACCGAAAAATGTCAAGAGTAAAGTGCCATTTTCTGACATTAGATTTCGTTCTAAATGCTTAATCCCTATGTAGAAACGTTAGTTAAGCAAGAATATCGTATTTTTAAAAAAATCTAATGGTAGGATTTTTCAGAAAATTGAAAAAACCGTAAAATGTCAAGAGTAAAGTGCCCTTATTTTAAACATTATATCGTTCTAAATGCTTAATCCCTATGTAAAAAAGTTATCTAAGCAAGAATATGTTATTGAATAAAATGAGAAAAATTTATTTTAGCCGTAAATCGAAAATAATGGGTCGAGCGAATCGGTCGATTGCGCCGAGACGCGCTATGATGCAACAGACGAGCGATTGGAACGCCCGAATATTTTCAAAGTCCCAACGTACCGGTCAAGAGTAAAGTACCATTTTCCTACATTAGATTTCGTTCTAAATGCTTAATCCCTATGTAAAAACGTTAGTTAAGCAAGAATATCGTATTTTTAAAAAAATCTAATGATAGGATTTTCCAGAAAATTGAAAAAACCGAAAAATGTCAAGAGTAAAGTGCCATTTTCTGACATTAGATTTCGTTCTAAATGCTTAATCCCTATGTAGAAACGTTAGTTAAGCAAGAATATCGTATTTTTAAAAAAATCTAATGGTAGGATTTTTCAGAAAATTGAAAAAACCGTAAAATGTCAAGAGTAAAGTGCCCTTATTTTAAACATTATATCGTTCTAAATGCTTAATCCCTATGTAAAAAAGTTATCTAAGCAAGAATATGTTATTGAATAAAATGAGAAAAATTTATTTTAGCCGTAAATCGAAAATAATGGGTCGAGCGAATCGGTCGATTGCGCCGAGACGCGCTATGATGCAACAGACGAGCGATTGGAACGCCCGAATATTTTCAAAGTCCCAACGTACCGGTCAAGAGTAAAGTACCATTTTCCTACATTAGATTTCGTTCTAAATGCTTAATCCCTATGTAAAAACGTTAGTTAAGCAAGAATATCGTATTTTTAAAAAAATCTAATGATAGGATTTTCCAGAAAATTGAAAAAACCGAAAAATGTCAAGAGTAAAGTGCCATTTTCTGACATTAGATTTCGTTCTAAATGCTTAATCCCTATGTAGAAACGTTAGTTAAGCAAGAATATCGTATTTTTAAAAAAATCTAATGGTAGGATTTTTCAGAAAATTGAAAAAACCGTAAAATGTCAAGAGTAAAGTGCCCTTATTTTAAACATTATATCGTTCTAAATGCTTAATCCCTATGTAAAAAAGTTATCTAAGCAAGAATATGTTATTGAATAAAATGAGAAAAATTTATTTTAGCCGTAAATCGAAAATAATGGGTCGAGCGAATCGGTCGATTGCGCCGAGACGCGCTATGATGCAACAGACGAGCGATTGGAACGCCCGAATATTTTCAAAGTCCCAACGTACCGGTCAAGAGTAAAGTACCATTTTCCTACATTAGATTTCGTTCTAAATGCTTAATCCCTATGTAAAAACGTTAGTTAAGCAAGAATATCGTATTTTAAAAAAAATCTAATGATAGGATTTTCCAGAAAATTGAAAAAACCGAAAAATGTCAAGAGTAAAGTGCCATTTTCTGACATTAGATTTCGTTCTAAATGCTTAATCCCTATGTAGAAACGTTAGTTAAGCAAGAATATCGTATTTTTAAAAAAATCTAATGGTAGGATTTTTCAGAAAATTGAAAAAACCGTAAAATGTCAAGAGTAAAGTGCCCTTATTTTAAACATTATATCGTTCTAAATGCTTAATCCCTATGTAAAAAAGTTATCTAAGCAAGAATATGTTATTGAATAAAATGAGAAAAATTTATTTTAGCCGTAAATCGAAAATAATGGGTCGAGCGAATCGGTCGATTGCGCCGAGACGCGCTATGATGCAACAGACGAGCGATTGGAACGCCCGAATATTTTCAAAGTCCCAACGTACCGGTCAAGAGTAAAGTACCATTTTCCTACATTAGATTTCGTTCTAAATGCTTAATCCCTATGTAAAAACGTTAGTTAAGCAAGAATATCGTATTTTTAAAAAAATCTAATGATAGGATTTTCCAGAAAATTGAAAAAACCGAAAAATGTCAAGAGTAAAGTGCCATTTTCTGACATTAGATTTCGTTCTAAATGCTTAATCCCTATGTAGAAACGTTAGTTAAGCAAGAATATCGTATTTTTAAAAAAATCTAATGGTAGGATTTTTCAGAAAATTGAAAAAACCGTAAAATGTCAAGAGTAAAGTGCCCTTATTTTAAACATTATATCGTTCTAAATGCTTAATCCCTATGTAAAAAAGTTATCTAAGCAAGAATATGTTATTGAATAAAATGAGAAAAATTTATTTTAGCCGTAAATCGAAAATAATGGGTCGAGCGAATCGGTCGATTGCGCCGAGACGCGCTATGATGCAACAGACGAGCGATTGGAACGCCCGAATATTTTCAAAGTCCCAACGTACCGGTCAAGAGTAAAGTACCATTTTCCTACATTAGATTTCGTTCTAAATGCTTAATCCCTATGTAAAAACGTTAGTTAAGCAAGAATATCGTATTTTTAAAAAAATCTAATGATAGGATTTTCCAGAAAATTGAAAAAACCGAAAAATGTCAAGAGTAAAGTGCCATTTTCTGACATTAGATTTCGTTCTAAATGCTTAATCCCTATGTAGAAACGTTAGTTAAGCAAGAATATCGTATTTTTAAAAAAATCTAATGGTAGGATTTTTCAGAAAATTGAAAAAACCGTAAAATGTCAAGAGTAAAGTGCCCTTATTTTAAACATTATATCGTTCTAAATGCTTAATCCCTATGTAAAAAAGTTATCTAAGCAAGAATATGTTATTGAATAAAATGAGAAAAATTTATTTTAGCCGTAAATCGAAAATAATGGGTCGAGCGAATCGGTCGATTGCGCCGAGACGCGCTATGATGCAACAGACGAGCGATTGGAACGCCCGAATATTTTCAAAGTCCCAACGTACCGATCAAGAGTAAAGTACCATTTTCCTACATTAGATTTCGTTCTAAATGCTTAATCCCTATGTAAAAACGTTAGTTAAGCAAGAATATCGTATTTTTAAAAAAATCTAATGATAGGATTTTCCAGAAAATTGAAAAAACCGAAAAATGTCAAGAGTAAAGTGCCATTTTCTGACATTAGATTTCGTTCTAAATGCTTAATCCCTATGTAGAAACGTTAGTTAAGCAAGAATATCGTATTTTTAAAAAAATCTAATGGTAGGATTTTTCAGAAAATTGAAAAAACCGTAAAATGTCAAGAGTAAAGTGCCCTTATTTTAAACATTATATCGTTCTAAATGCTTAATCCCTATGTAAAAAAGTTATCTAAGCAAGAATATGTTATTGAATAAAATGAGAAAAATTTATTTTAGCCGTAAATCGAAAATAATGGGTCGAGCGAATCGGTCGATTGCGCCGAGACGCGCTATGATGCAACAGACGAGCGATTGGAACGCCCGAATATTTTCAAAGTCCCAACGTACCGGTCAAGAGTAAAGTACCATTTTCCTACATTAGATTTCGTTCTAAATGCTTAATCCCTATGTAAAAACGTTAGTTAAGCAAGAATATCGTATTTTTAAAAAAATCTAATGATAGGATTTTCCAGAAAATTGAAAAAACCGAAAAATGTCAAGAGTAAAGTGCCATTTTCTGACATTAGATTTCGTTCTAAATGCTTAATCCCTATGTAGAAACGTTAGTTAAGCAAGAATATCGTATTTTTAAAAAAATCTAATGGTAGGATTTTTCAGAAAATTGAAAAAACCGTAAAATGTCAAGAGTAAAGTGCCCTTATTTTAAACATTATATCGTTCTAAATGCTTAATCCCTATGTAAAAAAGTTATCTAAGCAAGAATATGTTATTGAATAAAATGAGAAAAATTTATTTTAGCCGTAAATCGAAAATAATGGGTCGAGCGAATCGGTCGATTGCGCCGAGACGCGCTATGATGCAACAGACGAGCGATTGGAACGCCCGAATATTTTCAAAGTCCCAACGTGCCGATCAAGAGTAAAGTACCATTTTCCTACATTAGATTTCGTTCTAAATGCTTAATCCCTATGTAAAAACGTTAGTTAAGCAAGAATATCGTATTTTTAAAAAAATCTAATGATAGGATTTTCCAGAAAATTGAAAAAACCGAAAAATGTCAAGAGTAAAGTGCCATTTTCTGACATTAGATTTCGTTCTAAATGCTTAATCCCTATGGAGAAACGTTAGTTAAGCAAGAATATCGTATTTTTAAAAAAATCTAATGGTAGGATTTTTCAGAAAATTGAAAAAACCGTAAAATGTCAAGAGTAAAGTGCCCTTATTTTAAACATTATATCGTTCTAAATGCTTAATCCCTATGTAAAAAAGTTATCTAAGCAAGAATATGTTATTGAATAAAATGAGAAAAATTTATTTTAGCCGTAAATCGAAAATAATGGGTCGAGCGAATCGGTCGATTGCGCCGAGACGCGCTATGATGCAACAGACGAGCGATTGGAACGCCCGAATATTTTCAAAGTCCCAACGTACCGGTCAAGAGTAAAGTACCATTTTCCTACATTAGATTTCGTTCTAAATGCTTAATCCCTATGTAAAAACGTTAGTTAAGCAAGAATATCGTATTTTTAAAAAAATCTAATGATAGGATTTTCCAGAAAATTGAAAAAACCGAAAAATGTCAAGAGTAAAGTGCCATTTTCTGACATTAGATTTCGTTCTAAATGCTTAATCCCTATGTAGAAACGTTAGTTAAGCAAGATTATCGTATTTTTAAAAAAATCTAATGATAGGATTTTTCAGAAAATTGAAAAAACCGTAAAATGTCAAGAGTAAAGTGCCCTTATTTTAAACATTATATCGTTCTAAATGCTTAATCCCTATGTAAAAAAGTTATCTAAGCAAGAATATGTTATTGAATAAAATGAGAAAAATTTATTTTAGCCGTAAATCGAAAATAATGGGTCGAGCGAATCGGTCGATTGCGCCGAGACGCGCTATGATGCAACAGACGAGCGATTGGAACGCCCGAATATTTTCAAAGTCCCAACGTACCGGTCAAGAGTAAAGTACCATTTTCCTACATTAGATTTCGTTCTAAATGCTTAATCCCTATGTAAAAACGTTAGTTAAGCAAGAATATCGTATTTTTAAAAAAATCTAATGATAGGATTTTCCAGAAAATTGAAAAAACCGAAAAATGTCAAGAGTAAAGTGCCATTTTCTGACATTAGATTTCGTTCTAAATGCTTAATCCCTATGTAGAAACGTTAGTTAAGCAAGAATATCGTATTTTTAAAAAAATCTAATGGTAGGATTTTTCAGAAAATTGAAAAAACCGTAAAATGTCAAGAGTAAAGTGCCCTTATTTTAAACATTATATCGTTCTAAATGCTTAATCCCTATGTAAAAAAGTTATCTAAGCAAGAATATGTTATTGAATAAAATGAGAAAAATTTATTTTAGCCGTAAATCGAAAATAATGGGTCGAGCGAATCGGTCGATTGCGCCGAGACGCGCTATGATGCAACAGACGAGCGATTGGAACGCCCGAATATTTTCAAAGTCCCAACGTACCGGTCAAGAGTAAAGTACCATTTTCCTACATTAGATTTCGTTCTAAATGCTTAATCCCTATGTAAAAACGTTAGTTAAGCAAGAATATCGTATTTTTAAAAAAATCTAATGATAGGATTTTCCAGAAAATTGAAAAAACCGAAAAATGTCAAGAGTAAAGTGCCATTTTCTGACATTAGATTTCGTTCTAAATGCTTAATCCCTATGTAGAAACGTTAGTTAAGCAAGAATATCGTATTTTTAAAAAAATCTAATGGTAGGATTTTTCAGAAAATTGAAAAAACCGTAAAATGTCAAGAGTAAAGTGCCCTTATTTTAAACATTATATCGTTCTAAATGCTTAATCCCTATGTAAAAAAGTTATCTAAGCAAGAATATGTTATTGAATAAAATGAGAAAAATTTATTTTAGCCGTAAATCGAAAATATTGGGTCGAGCGAATCGGTCGATTGCGCCGAGACGCGCTATGATGCAACAGACGAGCGATTGGAACGCCCGAATATTTTCAAAGTCCCAACGTACCGGTCAAGAGTAAAGTACCATTTTCCTACATTAGATTTCGTTCTAAATGCTTAATCCCTATGTAAAAACGTTAGTTAAGCAAGAATATCGTATTTTTAAAAAAATCTAATGATAGGATTTTCCAGAAAATTGAAAAAACCGAAAAATGTCAAGAGTAAAGTGCCATTTTCTGACATTAGATTTCGTTCTAAATGCTTAATCCCTATGTAGAAACGTTAGTTAAGCAAGAATATCGTATTTTTAAAAAAATCTAATGGTAGGATTTTTCAGAAAATTGAAAAAACCGTAAAATGTCAAGAGTAAAGTGCCCTTATTTTAAACATTATATCGTTCTAAATGCTTAATCCCTATGTAAAAAAGTTATCTAAGCAAGAATATGTTATTGAATAAAATGAGAAAAATTTATTTTAGCCGTAAATCGAAAATAATGGGTCGAGCGAATCGGTCGATTGCGCCGAGACGCGCTATGATGCAACAGACGAGCGATTGGAACGCCCGAATATTTTCAAAGTCCCAACGTACCGATCAAGAGTAAAGTACCATTTTCCTACATTAGATTTCGTTCTAAATGCTTAATCCCTATGTAAAAACGTTAGTTAAGCAAGAATATCGTATTTTTAAAAAAATCTAATGATAGGATTTTCCAGAAAATTGAAAAAACCGAAAAATGTCAAGAGTAAAGTGCCATTTTCTGACATTAGATTTCGTTCTAAATGCTTAATCCCTATGTAGAAACGTTAGTTAAGCAAGAATATCGTATTTTTAAAAAAATCTAATGGTAGGATTTTTCAGAAAATTGAAAAAACCGTAAAATGTCAAGAGTAAAGTGCCCTTATTTTAAACATTATATCGTTCTAAATGCTTAATCCCTATGTAAAAAAGTTATCTAAGCAAGAATATGTTATTGAATAAAATGAGAAAAATTTATTTTAGCCGTAAATCGAAAATAATGGGTCGAGCGAATCGGTCGATTGCGCCGAGACGCGCTATGATGCAACAGACGAGCGATTGGAACGCCCGAATATTTTCAAAGTCCCAACGTACCGGTCAAGAGTAAAGTACCATTTTCCTACATTAGATTTCGTTCTAAATGCTTAATCCCTATGTAAAAACGTTAGTTAAGCAAGAATATCGTATTTTAAAAAAAATCTAATGATAGGATTTTCCAGAAAATTGAAAAAACCGAAAAATGTCAAGAGTAAAGTGCCATTTTCTGACATTAGATTTCGTTCTAAATGCTTAATCCCTATGTAGAAACGTTAGTTAAGCAAGAATATCGTATTTTTAAAAAAATCTAATGGTAGGATTTTTCAGAAAATTGAAAAAACCGTAAAATGTCAAGAGTAAAGTGCCCTTATTTTAAACATTATATCGTTCTAAATGCTTAATCCCTATGTAAAAAAGTTATCTAAGCAAGAATATGTTATTGAATAAAATGAGAAAAATTTATTTTAGCCGTAAATCGAAAATAATGGGTCGAGCGAATCGGTCGATTGCGCCGAGACGCGCTATGATGCAACAGACGAGCGATTGGAACGCCCGAATATTTTCAAAGTCCCAACGTACCGGTCAAGAGTAAAGTACCATTTTCCTACATTAGATTTCGTTCTAAATGCTTAATCCCTATGTAAAAACGTTAGTTAAGCAAGAATATCGTATTTTTAAAAAAATCTAATGATAGGATTTTCCAGAAAATTGAAAAAACCGAAAAATGTCAAGAGTAAAGTGCCATTTTCTGACATTAGATTTCGTTCTAAATGCTTAATCCCTATGTAGAAACGTTAGTTAAGCAAGAATATCGTATTTTTAAAAAAATCTAATGGTAGGATTTTTCAGAAAATTGAAAAAACCGTAAAATGTCAAGAGTAAAGTGCCCTTATTTTAAACATTATATCGTTCTAAATGCTTAATCCCTATGTAAAAAAGTTATCTAAGCAAGAATATGTTATTGAATAAAATGAGAAAAATTTATTTTAGCCGTAAATCGAAAATAATGGGTCGAGCGAATCGGTCGATTGCGCCGAGACGCGCTATGATGCAACAGACGAGCGATTGGAACGCCCGAATATTTTCAAAGTCCCAACGTACCGATCAAGAGTAAAGTACCATTTTCCTACATTAGATTTCGTTCTAAATGCTTAATCCCTATGTAAAAACGTTAGTTAAGCAAGAATATCGTATTTTTAAAAAAATCTAATGATAGGATTTTCCAGAAAATTGAAAAAACCGAAAAATGTCAAGAGTAAAGTGCCATTTTCTGACATTAGATTTCGTTCTAAATGCTTAATCCCTATGTAGAAACGTTAGTTAAGCAAGAATATCGTATTTTTAAAAAAATCTAATGGTAGGATTTTTCAGAAAATTGAAAAAACCGTAAAATGTCAAGAGTAAAGTGCCCTTATTTTAAACATTATATCGTTCTAAATGCTTAATCCCTATGTAAAAAAGTTATCTAAGCAAGAATATGTTATTGAATAAAATGAGAAAAATTTATTTTAGCCGTAAATCGAAAATAATGGGTCGAGCGAATCGGTCGATTGCGCCGAGACGCGCTATGATGCAACAGACGAGCGATTGGAACGCCCGAATATTTTCAAAGTCCCAACGTACCGGTCAAGAGTAAAGTACCATTTTCCTACATTAGATTTCGTTCTAAATGCTTAATCCCTATGTAAAAACGTTAGTTAAGCAAGAATATCGTATTTTTAAAAAAATCTAATGATAGGATTTTCCAGAAAATTGAAAAAACCGAAAAATGTCAAGAGTAAAGTGCCATTTTCTGACATTAGATTTCGTTCTAAATGCTTAATCCCTATGTAGAAACGTTAGTTAAGCAAGAATATCGTATTTTTAAAAAAATCTAATGGTAGGATTTTTCAGAAAATTGAAAAAACCGTAAAATGTCAAGAGTAAAGTGCCCTTATTTTAAACATTATATCGTTCTAAATGCTTAATCCCTATGTAAAAAAGTTATCTAAGCAAGAATATGTTATTGAATAAAATGAGAAAAATTTATTTTAGCCGTAAATCGAAAATAATGGGTCGAGCGAATCGGTCGATTGCGCCGAGACGCGCTATGATGCAACAGACGAGCGATTGGAACGCCCGAATATTTTCAAAGTCCCAACGTGCCGATCAAGAGTAAAGTACCATTTTCCTACATTAGATTTCGTTCTAAATGCTTAATCCCTATGTAAAAACGTTAGTTAAGCAAGAATATCGTATTTTTAAAAAAATCTAATGATAGGATTTTCCAGAAAATTGAAAAAACCGAAAAATGTCAAGAGTAAAGTGCCATTTTCTGACATTAGATTTCGTTCTAAATGCTTAATCCCTATGGAGAAACGTTAGTTAAGCAAGAATATCGTATTTTTAAAAAAATCTAATGGTAGGATTTTTCAGAAAATTGAAAAAACCGTAAAATGTCAAGAGTAAAGTGCCCTTATTTTAAACATTATATCGTTCTAAATGCTTAATCCCTATGTAAAAAAGTTATCTAAGCAAGAATATGTTATTGAATAAAATGAGAAAAATTTATTTTAGCCGTAAATCGAAAATAATGGGTCGAGCGAATCGGTCGATTGCGCCGAGACGCGCTATGATGCAACAGACGAGCGATTGGAACGCCCGAATATTTTCAAAGTCCCAACGTACCGGTCAAGAGTAAAGTACCATTTTCCTACATTAGATTTCGTTCTAAATGCTTAATCCCTATGTAAAAACGTTAGTTAAGCAAGAATATCGTATTTTAAAAAAAATCTAATGATAGGATTTTCCAGAAAATTGAAAAAACCGAAAAATGTCAAGAGTAAAGTGCCATTTTCTGACATTAGATTTCGTTCTAAATGCTTAATCCCTATGTAGAAACGTTAGTTAAGCAAGATTATCGTATTTTTAAAAAAATCTAATGATAGGATTTTTCAGAAAATTGAAAAAACCGTAAAATGTCAAGAGTAAAGTGCCCTTATTTTAAACATTATATCGTTCTAAATGCTTAATCCCTATGTAAAAAAGTTATCTAAGCAAGAATATGTTATTGAATAAAATGAGAAAAATTTATTTTAGCCGTAAATCGAAAATAATGGGTCGAGCGAATCGGTCGATTGCGCCGAGACGCGCTATGATGCAACAGACGAGCGATTGGAACGCCCGAATATTTTCAAAGTCCCAACGTACCGGTCAAGAGTAAAGTACCATTTTCCTACATTAGATTTCGTTCTAAATGCTTAATCCCTATGTAAAAACGTTAGTTAAGCAAGAATATCGTATTTTAAAAAAAATCTAATGATAGGATTTTCCAGAAAATTGAAAAAACCGAAAAATGTCAAGAGTAAAGTGCCATTTTCTGACATTAGATTTCGTTCTAAATGCTTAATCCCTATGTAGAAACGTTAGTTATGCAAGATTATCGTATTTTTAAAAAAATCTAATGATAGGATTTTTCAGAAAATTGAAAAAACCGTAAAATGTCAAGAGTAAAGTGCCCTTATTTTAAACATTATATCGTTCTAAATGCTTAATCCCTATGTAAAAAAGTTATCTAAGCAAGAATATGTTATTGAATAAAATGAGAAAAATTTATTTTAGCCGTAAATCGAAAATAATGGGTCGAGCGAATCGGTCGATTGCGCCGAGACGCGCTATGATGCAACAGACGAGCGATTGGAACGCCCGAATATTTTCAAAGTCCCAACGTACCGGTCAAGAGTAAAGTACCATTTTCCTACATTAGATTTCGTTCTAAATGCTTAATCCCTATGTAAAAACGTTAGTTAAGCAAGAATATCGTATTTTTAAAAAAATCTAATGATAGGATTTTCCAGAAAATTGAAAAAACCGAAAAATGTCAAGAGTAAAGTGCCATTTTCTGACATTAGATTTCGTTCTAAATGCTTAATCCCTATGTAGAAACGTTAGTTAAGCAAGAATATCGTATTTTTAAAAAAATCTAATGATAGGATTTTTCAGAAAATTGAAAAAACCGTAAAATGTCAAGAGTAAAGTGCCATTATTTTAAACAATGTATCGTTCTAAATGCTTAATCCCTATGTAAAAAAGTTATTTAAGCAAGAATATGTTATTGAAAAAAATTAGAAAAATTTATTTTAGCCGTAAATCGAAAATAATGAGTCGAGCGAATCGGTCGATTGCGCCGAGACGCGCCATGATGCAACAGACGAGCGATTGGAACGCCCGAATATTTTCAAAGTCCCAACGTACCGATCAAGAGTAAAGTACCATTTTCCTACATTAGATTTCGTTCTAAATGCTTAATCCCTATGTAAAAACGTTAGTTAAGCAAGAATATCGTATTTTTAAAAAAATCTAATGATAGGATTTTCCAGAAAATTGAAAAAACCGAAAAATGTCAAGAGTAAAGTGCCATTTTCTGACGTTAGATTTCGTTCTAAATGCTTAATCCCTATGTAGAAACGTTAGTTATGCAAGATTATCGTATTTTTAAAAAAATCTAATGATAGGATTTTTCAGAAAATTGAAAAAACCGTAAAATGTCAAGAGTAAAGTGCCCTTATTTTAAACATTATATCGTTCTAAATGCTTAATCCCTATGTAAAAAAGTTATCTAAGCAAGAATATGTTATTGAATAAAATGAGAAAAATTTATTTTAGCCGTAAATCGAAAATAATGGGTCGAGCGAATCGGTCGATTGCGCCGAGACGCGCTATGATGCAACAGACGAGCGATTGGAACGCCCGAATATTTTCAAAGTCCCAACGTACCGGTCAAGAGTAAAGTACCATTTTCCTACATTAGATTTCGTTCTAAATGCTTAATCCCTATGTAAAAACGTTAGTTAAGCAAGAATATCGTATTTTAAAAAAAATCTAATGATAGGATTTTCCAGAAAATTGAAAAAACCGAAAAATGTCAAGAGTAAAGTGCCATTTTCTGACATTAGATTTCGTTCTAAATGCTTAATCCCTATGTAGAAACGTTAGTTAAGCAAGATTATCGTATTTTTAAAAAAATCTAATGATAGGATTTTTCAGAAAATTGAAAAAACCGTAAAATGTCAAGAGTAAAGTGCCCTTATTTTAAACATTATATCGTTCTAAATGCTTAATCCCTATGTAAAAAAGTTATCTAAGCAAGAATATGTTATTGAATAAAATGAGAAAAATTTATTTTAGCCGTAAATCGAAAATAATGGGTCGAGCGAATCGGTCGATTGCGCCGAGACGCGCTATGATGCAACAGACGAGCGATTGGAACGCCCGAATATTTTCAAAGTCCCAACGTACCGGTCAAGAGTAAAGTACCATTTTCCTACATTAGATTTCGTTCTAAATGCTTAATCCCTATGTAAAAACGTTAGTTAAGCAAGAATATCGTATTTTTAAAAAAATCTAATGATAGGATTTTCCAGAAAATTGAAAAAACCGAAAAATGTCAAGAGTAAAGTGCCATTTTCTGACATTAGATTTCGTTCTAAATGCTTAATCCCTATGTAGAAACGTTAGTTAAGCAAGAATATCGTATTTTTAAAAAAATCTAATGGTAGGATTTTTCAGAAAATTGAAAAAACCGTAAAATGTCAAGAGTAAAGTGCCCTTATTTTAAACATTATATCGTTCTAAATGCTTAATCCCTATGTAAAAAAGTTATCTAAGCAAGAATATGTTATTGAATAAAATGAGAAAAATTTATTTTAGCCGTAAATCGAAAATAATGGGTCGAGCGAATCGGTCGATTGCGCCGAGACGCGCTATGATGCAACAGACGAGCGATTGGAACGCCCGAATATTTTCAAAGTCCCAACGTACCGGTCAAGAGTAAAGTACCATTTTCCTACATTAGATTTCGTTCTAAATGCTTAATCCCTATGTAAAAACGTTAGTTAAGCAAGAATATCGTATTTTTAAAAAAATCTAATGATAGGATTTTCCAGAAAATTGAAAAAACCGAAAAATGTCAAGAGTAAAGTGCCATTTTCTGACATTAGATTTCGTTCTAAATGCTTAATCCCTATGTAGAAACGTTAGTTAAGCAAGAATATCGTATTTTTAAAAAAATCTAATGGTAGGATTTTTCAGAAAATTGAAAAAACCGTAAAATGTCAAGAGTAAAGTGCCCTTATTTTAAACATTATATCGTTCTAAATGCTTAATCCCTATGTAAAAAAGTTATCTAAGCAAGAATATGTTATTGAATAAAATGAGAAAAATTTATTTTAGCCGTAAATCGAAAATAATGGGTCGAGCGAATCGGTCGATTGCGCCGAGACGCGCTATGATGCAACAGACGAGCGATTGGAACGCCCGAATATTTTCAAAGTCCCAACGTACCGGTCAAGAGTAAAGTACCATTTTCCTACATTAGATTTCGTTCTAAATGCTTAATCCCTATGTAAAAACGTTAGTTAAGCAAGAATATCGTATTTTTAAAAAAATCTAATGATAGGATTTTCCAGAAAATTGAAAAAACCGAAAAATGTCAAGAGTAAAGTGCCATTTTCTGACATTAGATTTCGTTCTAAATGCTTAATCCCTATGTAGAAACGTTAGTTAAGCAAGAATATCGTATTTTTAAAAAAATCTAATGGTAGGATTTTTCAGAAAATTGAAAAAACCGTAAAATGTCAAGAGTAAAGTGCCCTTATTTTAAACATTATATCGTTCTAAATGCTTAATCCCTATGTAAAAAAGTTATCTAAGCAAGAATATGTTATTGAATAAAATGAGAAAAATTTATTTTAGCCGTAAATCGAAAATAATGGGTCGAGCGAATCGGTCGATTGCGCCGAGACGCGCTATGATGCAACAGACGAGCGATTGGAACGCCCGAATATTTTCAAAGTCCCAACGTACCGGTCAAGAGTAAAGTACCATTTTCCTACATTAGATTTCGTTCTAAATGCTTAATCCCTATGTAAAAACGTTAGTTAAGCAAGAATATCGTATTTTTAAAAAAATCTAATGATAGGATTTTCCAGAAAATTGAAAAAACCGAAAAATGTCAAGAGTAAAGTGCCATTTTCTGACATTAGATTTCGTTCTAAATGCTTAATCCCTATGTAGAAACGTTAGTTAAGCAAGAATATCGTATTTTTAAAAAAATCTAATGGTAGGATTTTTCAGAAAATTGAAAAAACCGTAAAATGTCAAGAGTAAAGTGCCCTTATTTTAAACATTATATCGTTCTAAATGCTTAATCCCTATGTAAAAAAGTTATCTAAGCAAGAATATGTTATTGAATAAAATGAGAAAAATTTATTTTAGCCGTAAATCGAAAATAATGGGTCGAGCGAATCGGTCGATTGCGCCGAGACGCGCTATGATGCAACAGACGAGCGATTGGAACGCCCGAATATTTTCAAAGTCCCAACGTACCGATCAAGAGTAAAGTACCATTTTCCTACATTAGATTTCGTTCTAAATGCTTAATCCCTATGTAAAAACGTTAGTTAAGCAAGAATATCGTATTTTTAAAAAAATCTAATGATAGGATTTTCCAGAAAATTGAAAAAACCGAAAAATGTCAAGAGTAAAGTGCCATTTTCTGACATTAGATTTCGTTCTAAATGCTTAATCCCTATGTAGAAACGTTAGTTAAGCAAGAATATCGTATTTTTAAAAAAATCTAATGGTAGGATTTTTCAGAAAATTGAAAAAACCGTAAAATGTCAAGAGTAAAGTGCCCTTATTTTAAACATTATATCGTTCTAAATGCTTAATCCCTATGTAAAAAAGTTATCTAAGCAAGAATATGTTATTGAATAAAATGAGAAAAATTTATTTTAGCCGTAAATCGAAAATAATGGGTCGAGCGAATCGGTCGATTGCGCCGAGACGCGCTATGATGCAACAGACGAGCGATTGGAACGCCCGAATATTTTCAAAGTCCCAACGTACCGGTCAAGAGTAAAGTACCATTTTCCTACATTAGATTTCGTTCTAAATTCTTAATCCCTATGTAAAAACGTTAGTTAAGCAAGAATATCGTATTTTTAAAAAAATCTAATGATAGGATTTTCCAGAAAATTGAAAAAACCGAAAAATGTCAAGAGTAAAGTGCCATTTTCTGACATTAGATTTCGTTCTAAATGCTTAATCCCTATGTAGAAACGTTAGTTAAGCAAGAATATCGTATTTTTAAAAAAATCTAATGGTAGGATTTTTCAGAAAATTGAAAAAACCGTAAAATGTCAAGAGTAAAGTGCCCTTATTTTAAACATTATATCGTTCTAAATGCTTAATCCCTATGTAAAAAAGTTATCTAAGCAAGAATATGTTATTGAATAAAATGAGAAAAATTTATTTTAGCCGTAAATCGAAAATAATGGGTCGAGCGAATCGGTCGATTGCGCCGAGACGCGCTATGATGCAACAGACGAGCGATTGGAACGCCCGAATATTTTCAAAGTCCCAACGTGCCGATCAAGAGTAAAGTACCATTTTCCTACATTAGATTTCGTTCTAAATGCTTAATCCCTATGTAAAAACGTTAGTTAAGCAAGAATATCGTATTTTTAAAAAAATCTAATGATAGGATTTTCCAGAAAATTGAAAAAACCGAAAAATGTCAAGAGTAAAGTGCCATTTTCTGACATTAGATTTCGTTCTAAATGCTTAATCCCTATGGAGAAACGTTAGTTAAGCAAGAATATCGTATTTTTAAAAAAATCTAATGGTAGGATTTTTCAGAAAATTGAAAAAACCGTAAAATGTCAAGAGTAAAGTGCCCTTATTTTAAACATTATATCGTTCTAAATGCTTAATCCCTATGTAAAAAAGTTATCTAAGCAAGAATATGTTATTGAATAAAATGAGAAAAATTTATTTTAGCCGTAAATCGAAAATAATGGGTCGAGCGAATCGGTCGATTGCGCCGAGACGCGCTATGATGCAACAGACGAGCGATTGGAACGCCCGAATATTTTCAAAGTCCCAACGTACCGGTCAAGAGTAAAGTACCATTTTCCTACATTAGATTTCGTTCTAAATGCTTAATCCCTATGTAAAAACGTTAGTTAAGCAAGAATATCGTATTTTTAAAAAAATCTAATGATAGGATTTTCCAGAAAATTGAAAAAACCGAAAAATGTCAAGAGTAAAGTGCCATTTTCTGACATTAGATTTCGTTCTAAATGCTTAATCCCTATGTAGAAACGTTAGTTAAGCAAGATTATCGTATTTTTAAAAAAATCTAATGATAGGATTTTTCAGAAAATTGAAAAAACCGTAAAATGTCAAGAGTAAAGTGCCCTTATTTTAAACATTATATCGTTCTAAATGCTTAATCCCTATGTAAAAAAGTTATCTAAGCAAGAATATGTTATTGAATAAAATGAGAAAAATTTATTTTAGCCGTAAATCGAAAATAATGGGTCGAGCGAATCGGTCGATTGCGCCGAGACGCGCTATGATGCAACAGACGAGCGATTGGAACGCCCGAATATTTTCAAAGTCCCAACGTACCGGTCAAGAGTAAAGTACCATTTTCCTACATTAGATTTCGTTCTAAATGCTTAATCCCTATGTAAAAACGTTAGTTAAGCAAGAATATCGTATTTTAAAAAAAATCTAATGATAGGATTTTCCAGAAAATTGAAAAAACCGAAAAATGTCAAGAGTAAAGTGCCATTTTCTGACATTAGATTTCGTTCTAAATGCTTAATCCCTATGTAGAAACGTTAGTTATGCAAGATTATCGTATTTTTAAAAAAATCTAATGATAGGATTTTTCAGAAAATTGAAAAAACCGTAAAATGTCAAGAGTAAAGTGCCCTTATTTTAAACATTATATCGTTCTAAATGCTTAATCCCTATGTAAAAAAGTTATCTAAGCAAGAATATGTTATTGAATAAAATGAGAAAAATTTATTTTAGCCGTAAATCGAAAATAATGGGTCGAGCGAATCGGTCGATTGCGCCGAGACGCGCTATGATGCAACAGACGAGCGATTGGAACGCCCGAATATTTTCAAAGTCCCAACGTACCGGTCAAGAGTAAAGTACCATTTTCCTACATTAGATTTCGTTCTAAATGCTTAATCCCTATGTAAAAACGTTAGTTAAGCAAGAATATCGTATTTTTAAAAAAATCTAATGATAGGATTTTCCAGAAAATTGAAAAAACCGAAAAATGTCAAGAGTAAAGTGCCATTTTCTGACATTAGATTTCGTTCTAAATGCTTAATCCCTATGTAGAAACGTTAGTTAAGCAAGAATATCGTATTTTTAAAAAAATCTAATGATAGGATTTTTCAGAAAATTGAAAAAACCGTAAAATGTCAAGAGTAAAGTGCCATTATTTTAAACAATGTATCGTTCTAAATGCTTAATCCCTATGTAAAAAAGTTATTTAAGCAAGAATATGTTATTGAAAAAAATTAGAAAAATTTATTTTAGCCGTAAATCGAAAATAATGGGTCGAGCGAATCGGTCGATTGCGCCGAGACGCGCCATGATGCAACAGACGAGCGATTGGAACGCCCGAATATTTTCAAAGTCCCAACGTACCGATCAAGAGTAAAGTACCATTTTCCTACATTAGATTTCGTTCTAAATGCTTAATCCCTATGTAAAAACGTTAGTTAAGCAAGAATATCGTATTTTTAAAAAAATCTAATGATAGGATTTTCCAGAAAATTGAAAAAACCGAAAAATGTCAAGAGTAAAGTGCCATTTTCTGACATTAGATTTCGTTCTAAATGCTTAATCCCTATGTAGAAACGTTAGTTATGCAAGATTATCGTATTTTTAAAAAAATCTAATGATAGGATTTTTCAGAAAATTGAAAAAACCGTAAAATGTCAAGAGTAAAGTGCCCTTATTTTAAACATTATATCGTTCTAAATGCTTAATCCCTATGTAAAAAAGTTATCTAAGCAAGAATATGTTATTGAATAAAATGAGAAAAATTTATTTTAGCCGTAAATCGAAAATAATGGGTCGAGCGAATCGGTCGATTGCGCCGAGACGCGCTATGATGCAACAGACGAGCGATTGGAACGCCCGAATATTTTCAAAGTCCCAACGTACCGGTCAAGAGTAAAGTACCATTTTCCTACATTAGATTTCGTTCTAAATGCTTAATCCCTATGTAAAAACGTTAGTTAAGCAAGAATATCGTATTTTAAAAAAAATCTAATGATAGGATTTTCCAGAAAATTGAAAAAACCGAAAAATGTCAAGAGTAAAGTGCCATTTTCTGACATTAGATTTCGTTCTAAATGCTTAATCCCTATGTAGAAACGTTAGTTAAGCAAGATTATCGTATTTTTAAAAAAATCTAATGATAGGATTTTTCAGAAAATTGAAAAAACCGTAAAATGTCAAGAGTAAAGTGCCCTTATTTTAAACATTATATCGTTCTAAATGCTTAATCCCTATGTAAAAAAGTTATCTAAGCAAGAATATGTTATTGAATAAAATGAGAAAAATTTATTTTAGCCGTAAATCGAAAATAATGGGTCGAGCGAATCGGTCGATTGCGCCGAGACGCGCTATGATGCAACAGACGAGCGATTGGAACGCCCGAATATTTTCAAAGTCCCAACGTACCGGTCAAGAGTAAAGTACCATTTTCCTACATTAGATTTCGTTCTAAATGCTTAATCCCTATGTAAAAACGTTAGTTAAGCAAGAATATCGTATTTTTAAAAAAATCTAATGATAGGATTTTCCAGAAAATTGAAAAAACCGAAAAATGTCAAGAGTAAAGTGCCATTTTCTGACATTAGATTTCGTTCTAAATGCTTAATCCCTATGTAGAAACGTTAGTTAAGCAAGATTATCGTATTTTTAAAAAAATCTAATGATAGGATTTTTCAGAAAATTGAAAAAACCGTAAAATGTCAAGAGTAAAGTGCCCTTATTTTAAACATTATATCGTTCTAAATGCTTAATCCCTATGTAAAAAAGTTATCTAAGCAAGAATATGTTATTGAATAAAATGAGAAAAATTTATTTTAGCCGTAAATCGAAAATAATGGGTCGAGCGAATCGGTCGATTGCGCCGAGACGCGCTATGATGCAACAGACGAGCGATTGGAACGCCCGAATATTTTCAAAGTCCCAACGTACCGGTCAAGAGTAAAGTACCATTTTCCTACATTAGATTTCGTTCTAAATGCTTAATCCCTATGTAAAAACGTTAGTTAAGCAAGAATATCGTATTTTTAAAAAAATCTAATGATAGGATTTTCCAGAAAATTGAAAAAACCGAAAAATGTCAAGAGTAAAGTGCCATTTTCTGACATTAGATTTCGTTCTAAATGCTTAATCCCTATGTAGAAACGTTAGTTATGCAAGATTATCGTATTTTTAAAAAAATCTAATGATAGGATTTTTCAGAAAATTGAAAAAACCGTAAAATGTCAAGAGTAAAGTGCCATTTTCTGACATTAGATTTCGTTCTAAATGCTTAATCCCTATGTAGAAACGTTAGTTAAGCAAGAATATCGTATTTTTAAAAAAATCTAATGGTAGGATTTTTCAGAAAATTGAAAAAACCGTAAAATGTCAAGAGTAAAGTGCCCTTATTTTAAACATTATATCGTTCTAAATGCTTAATCCCTATGTAAAAAAGTTATCTAAGCAAGAATATGTTATTGAATAAAATGAGAAAAATTTATTTTAGCCGTAAATCGAAAATAATGGGTCGAGCGAATCGGTCGATTGCGCCGAGACGCGCTATGATGCAACAGACGAGCGATTGGAACGCCCGAATATTTTCAAAGTCCCAACGTACCGATCAAGAGTAAAGTACCATTTTCCTACATTAGATTTCGTTCTAAATGCTTAATCCCTATGTAAAAACGTTAGTTAAGCAAGAATATCGTATTTTTAAAAAAATCTAATGATAGGATTTTCCAGAAAATTGAAAAAACCGAAAAATGTCAAGAGTAAAGTGCCATTTTCTGACATTAGATTTCGTTCTAAATGCTTAATCCCTATGTAGAAACGTTAGTTAAGCAAGAATATCGTATTTTTAAAAAAATCTAATGGTAGGATTTTTCAGAAAATTGAAAAAACCGTAAAATGTCAAGAGTAAAGTGCCCTTATTTTAAACATTATATCGTTCTAAATGCTTAATCCCTATGTAAAAAAGTTATCTAAGCAAGAATATGTTATTGAATAAAATGAGAAAAATTTATTTTAGCCGTAAATCGAAAATAATGGGTCGAGCGAATCGGTCGATTGCGCCGAGACGCGCTATGATGCAACAGACGAGCGATTGGAACGCCCGAATATTTTCAAAGTCCCAACGTACCGATCAAGAGTAAAGTACCATTTTCCTACATTAGATTTCGTTCTAAATGCTTAATCCCTATGTAAAAACGTTAGTTAAGCAAGAATATCGTATTTTTAAAAAAATCTAATGATAGGATTTTCCAGAAAATTGAAAAAACCGAAAAATGTCAAGAGTAAAGTGCCATTTTCTGACATTAGATTTCGTTCTAAATGCTTAATCCCTATGTAGAAACGTTAGTTATGCAAGATTATCGTATTTTTAAAAAAATCTAATGATAGGATTTTTCAGAAAATTGAAAAAACCGTAAAATGTCAAGAGTAAAGTGCCCTTATTTTAAACATTATATCGTTCTAAATGCTTAATCCCTATGTAAAAAAGTTATCTAAGCAAGAATATGTTATTGAATAAAATGAGAAAAATTTATTTTAGCCGTAAATCGAAAATAATGGGTCGAGCGAATCGGTCGATTGCGCCGAGACGCGCTATGATGCAACAGACGAGCGATTGGAACGCCCGAATATTTTCAAAGTCCCAACGTACCGGTCAAGAGTAAAGTACCATTTTCCTACATTAGATTTCGTTCTAAATGCTTAATCCCTATGTAAAAACGTTAGTTAAGCAAGAATATCGTATTTTAAAAAAAATCTAATGATAGGATTTTCCAGAAAATTGAAAAAACCGAAAAATGTCAAGAGTAAAGTGCCATTTTCTGACATTAGATTTCGTTCTAAATGCTTAATCCCTATGTAGAAACGTTAGTTAAGCAAGAATATCGTATTTTTAAAAAAATCTAATGATAGGATTTTTCAGAAAATTGAAAAAACCGTAAAATGTCAAGAGTAAAGTGCCATTATTTTAAACAATGTATCGTTCTAAATGCTTAATCCCTATGTAAAAAAGTTATTTAAGCAAGAATATGTTATTGAAAAAAATTAGAAAAATTTATTTTAGCCGTAAATCGAAAATAATGGGTCGAGCGAATCGGTCGATTGCGCCGAGACGCGCCATGATGCAACAGACGAGCGATTGGAACGCCCGAATATTTTCAAAGTCCCAACGTACCGATCAAGAGTAAAGTACCATTTTCCTACATTAGATTTCGTTCTAAATACTTAATCCCTATGTAAAAACGTTAGTTAAGCAAGAATATCGTATTTTTAAAAAAATCTAATGATAGGATTTTCCAGAAAATTGAAAAAACCGAAAAATGTCAAGAGTAAAGTGCCATTTTCTGACATTAGATTTCGTTCTAAATGCTTAATCCCTATGTAGAAACGTTAGTTATGCAAGATTATCGTATTTTTAAAAAAATCTAATGATAGGATTTTTCAGAAAATTGAAAAAACCGTAAAATGTCAAGAGTAAAGTGCCCTTATTTTAAACATTATATCGTTCTAAATGCTTAATCCCTATGTAAAAAAGTTATCTAAGCAAGAATATGTTATTGAATAAAATGAGAAAAATTTATTTTAGCCGTAAATCGAAAATAATGGGTCGAGCGAATCGGTCGATTGCGCCGAGACGCGCTATGATGCAACAGACGAGCGATTGGAACGCCCGAATATTTTCAAAGTCCCAACGTACCGGTCAAGAGTAAAGTACCATTTTCCTACATTAGATTTCGTTCTAAATGCTTAATCCCTATGTAAAAACGTTAGTTAAGCAAGAATATCGTATTTTAAAAAAAATCTAATGATAGGATTTTCCAGAAAATTGAAAAAACCGAAAAATGTCAAGAGTAAAGTGCCATTTTCTGACATTAGATTTCGTTCTAAATGCTTAATCCCTATGTAGAAACGTTAGTTAAGCAAGATTATCGTATTTTTAAAAAAATCTAATGATAGGATTTTTCAGAAAATTGAAAAAACCGTAAAATGTCAAGAGTAAAGTGCCCTTATTTTAAACATTATATCGTTCTAAATGCTTAATCCCTATGTAAAAAAGTTATCTAAGCAAGAATATGTTATTGAATAAAATGAGAAAAATTTATTTTAGCCGTAAATCGAAAATAATGGGTCGAGCGAATCGGTCGATTGCGCCGAGACGCGCTATGATGCAACAGACGAGCGATTGGAACGCCCGAATATTTTCAAAGTCCCAACGTACCGGTCAAGAGTAAAGTACCATTTTCCTACATTAGATTTCGTTCTAAATGCTTAATCCCTATGTAAAAACGTTAGTTAAGCAAGAATATCGTATTTTTAAAAAAATCTAATGATAGGATTTTCCAGAAAATTGAAAAAACCGAAAAATGTCAAGAGTAAAGTGCCATTTTCTGACATTAGATTTCGTTCTAAATGCTTAATCCCTATGTAGAAACGTTAGTTAAGCAAGAATATCGTATTTTTAAAAAAATCTAATGGTAGGATTTTTCAGAAAATTGAAAAAACCGTAAAATGTCAAGAGTAAAGTGCCCTTATTTTAAACATTATATCGTTCTAAATGCTTAATCCCTATGTAAAAAAGTTATCTAAGCAAGAATATGTTATTGAATAAAATGAGAAAAATTTATTTTAGCCGTAAATCGAAAATAATGGGTCGAGCGAATCGGTCGATTGCGCCGAGACGCGCTATGATGCAACAGACGAGCGATTGGAACGCCCGAATATTTTCAAAGTCCCAACGTACCGGTCAAGAGTAAAGTACCATTTTCCTACATTAGATTTCGTTCTAAATGCTTAATCCCTATGTAAAAACGTTAGTTAAGCAAGAATATCGTATTTTTAAAAAAATCTAATGATAGGATTTTCCAGAAAATTGAAAAAACCGAAAAATGTCAAGAGTAAAGTGCCATTTTCTGACATTAGATTTCGTTCTAAATGCTTAATCCCTATGTAGAAACGTTAGTTAAGCAAGAATATCGTATTTTTAAAAAAATCTAATGGTAGGATTTTTCAGAAAATTGAAAAAACCGTAAAATGTCAAGAGTAAAGTGCCCTTATTTTAAACATTATATCGTTCTAAATGCTTAATCCCTATGTAAAAAAGTTATCTAAGCAAGAATATGTTATTGAATAAAATGAGAAAAATTTATTTTAGCCGTAAATCGAAAATAATGGGTCGAGCGAATCGGTCGATTGCGCCGAGACGCGCTATGATGCAACAGACGAGCGATTGGAACGCCCGAATATTTTCAAAGTCCCAACGTACCGGTCAAGAGTAAAGTACCATTTTCCTACATTAGATTTCGTTCTAAATGCTTAATCCCTATGTAAAAACGTTAGTTAAGCAAGAATATCGTATTTTTAAAAAAATCTAATGATAGGATTTTCCAGAAAATTGAAAAAACCGAAAAATGTCAAGAGTAAAGTGCCATTTTCTGACATTAGATTTCGTTCTAAATGCTTAATCCCTATGTAGAAACGTTAGTTAAGCAAGAATATCGTATTTTTAAAAAAATCTAATGGTAGGATTTTTCAGAAAATTGAAAAAACCGTAAAATGTCAAGAGTAAAGTGCCCTTATTTTAAACATTATATCGTTCTAAATGCTTAATCCCTATGTAAAAAAGTTATCTAAGCAAGAATATGTTATTGAATAAAATGAGAAAAATTTATTTTAGCCGTAAATCGAAAATAATGGGTCGAGCGAATCGGTCGATTGCGCCGAGACGCGCTATGATGCAACAGACGAGCGATTGGAACGCCCGAATATTTTCAAAGTCCCAACGTACCGGTCAAGAGTAAAGTACCATTTTCCTACATTAGATTTCGTTCTAAATGCTTAATCCCTATGTAAAAACGTTAGTTAAGCAAGAATATCGTATTTTTAAAAAAATCTAATGATAGGATTTTCCAGAAAATTGAAAAAACCGAAAAATGTCAAGAGTAAAGTGCCATTTTCTGACATTAGATTTCGTTCTAAATGCTTAATCCCTATGTAGAAACGTTAGTTAAGCAAGAATATCGTATTTTTAAAAAAATCTAATGGTAGGATTTTTCAGAAAATTGAAAAAACCGTAAAATGTCAAGAGTAAAGTGCCCTTATTTTAAACATTATATCGTTCTAAATGCTTAATCCCTATGTAAAAAAGTTATCTAAGCAAGAATATGTTATTGAATAAAATGAGAAAAATTTATTTTAGCCGTAAATCGAAAATAATGGGTCGAGCGAATCGGTCGATTGCGCCGAGACGCGCTATGATGCAACAGACGAGCGATTGGAACGCCCGAATATTTTCAAAGTCCCAACGTACCGATCAAGAGTAAAGTACCATTTTCCTACATTAGATTTCGTTCTAAATGCTTAATCCCTATGTAAAAACGTTAGTTAAGCAAGAATATCGTATTTTTAAAAAAATCTAATGATAGGATTTTCCAGAAAATTGAAAAAACCGAAAAATGTCAAGAGTAAAGTGCCATTTTCTGACATTAGATTTCGTTCTAAATGCTTAATCCCTATGTAGAAACGTTAGTTAAGCAAGAATATCGTATTTTTAAAAAAATCTAATGGTAGGATTTTTCAGAAAATTGAAAAAACCGTAAAATGTCAAGAGTAAAGTGCCCTTATTTTAAACATTATATCGTTCTAAATGCTTAATCCCTATGTAAAAAAGTTATCTAAGCAAGAATATGTTATTGAATAAAATGAGAAAAATTTATTTTAGCCGTAAATCGAAAATAATGGGTCGAGCGAATCGGTCGATTGCGCCGAGACGCGCTATGATGCAACAGACGAGCGATTGGAACGCCCGAATATTTTCAAAGTCCCAACGTACCGGTCAAGAGTAAAGTACCATTTTCCTACATTAGATTTCGTTCTAAATGCTTAATCCCTATGTAAAAACGTTAGTTAAGCAAGAATATCGTATTTTTAAAAAAATCTAATGATAGGATTTTCCAGAAAATTGAAAAAACCGAAAAATGTCAAGAGTAAAGTGCCATTTTCTGACATTAGATTTCGTTCTAAATGCTTAATCACTATGTAGAAACGTTAGTTAAGCAAGAATATCGTATTTTTAAAAAAATCTAATGGTAGGATTTTTCAGAAAATTGAAAAAACCGTAAAATGTCAAGAGTAAAGTGCCCTTATTTTAAACATTATATCGTTCTAAATGCTTAATCCCTATGTAAAAAAGTTATCTAAGCAAGAATATGTTATTGAATAAAATGAGAAAAATTTATTTTAGCCGTAAATCGAAAATAATGGGTCGAGCGAATCGGTCGATTGCGCCGAGACGCGCTATGATGCAACAGACGAGCGATTGGAACGCCCGAATATTTTCAAAGTCCCAACGTACCGATCAAGAGTAAAGTACCATTTTCCTACATTAGATTTCGTTCTAAATGCTTAATCCCTATGTAAAAACGTTAGTTAAGCAAGAATATCGTATTTTTAAAAAAATCTAATGATAGGATTTTCCAGAAAATTGAAAAAACCGAAAAATGTCAAGAGTAAAGTGCCATTTTCTGACATTAGATTTCGTTCTAAATGCTTAATCCCTATGTAGAAACGTTAGTTAAGCAAGAATATCGTATTTTTAAAAAAATCTAATGGTAGGATTTTTCAGAAAATTGAAAAAACCGTAAAATGTCAAGAGTAAAGTGCCCTTATTTTAAACATTATATCGTTCTAAATGCTTAATCCCTATGTAAAAAAGTTATCTAAGCAAGAATATGTTATTGAATAAAATGAGAAAAATTTATTTTAGCCGTAAATCGAAAATAATGGGTCGAGCGAATCGGTCGATTGCGCCGAGACGCGCTATGATGCAACAGACGAGCGATTGGAACGCCCGAATATTTTCAAAGTCCCAACGTACCGGTCAAGAGTAAAGTACCATTTTCCTACATTAGATTTCGTTCTAAATGCTTAATCCCTATGTAAAAACGTTAGTTAAGCAAGAATATCGTATTTTTAAAAAAATCTAATGATAGGATTTTCCAGAAAATTGAAAAAACCGAAAAATGTCAAGAGTAAAGTGCCATTTTCTGACATTAGATTTCGTTCTAAATGCTTAATCCCTATGTAGAAACGTTAGTTAAGCAAGAATATCGTATTTTTAAAAAAATCTAATGGTAGCATTTTTCAGAAAATTGAAAAAACCGTAAAATGTCAAGAGTAAAGTGCCCTTATTTTAAACATTATATCGTTCTAAATGCTTAATCCCTATGTAAAAAAGTTATCTAAGCAAGAATATGTTATTGAATAAAATGAGAAAAATTTATTTTAGCCGTAAATCGAAAATAATGGGTCGAGCGAATCGGTCGATTGCGCCGAGACGCGCTATGATGCAACAGACGAGCGATTGGAACGCCCGAATATTTTCAAAGTCCCAACGTACCGGTCAAGAGTAAAGTACCATTTTCCTACATTAGATTTCGTTCTAAATGCTTAATCCCTATGTAAAAACGTTAGTTAAGCAAGAATATCGTATTTTTAAAAAAATCTAATGATAGGATTTTCCAGAAAATTGAAAAAACCGAAAAATGTCAAGAGTAAAGTGCCATTTTCTGACATTAGATTTCGTTCTAAATGCTTAATCCCTATGTAGAAACGTTAGTTAAGCAAGATTATCGTATTTTTAAAAAAATCTAATGATAGGATTTTTCAGAAAATTGAAAAAACCGTAAAATGTCAAGAGTAAAGTGCCCTTATTTTAAACATTATATCGTTCTAAATGCTTAATCCCTATGTAAAAAAGTTATCTAAGCAAGAATATGTTATTGAATAAAATGAGAAAAATTTATTTTAGCCGTAAATCGAAAATAATGGGTCGAGCGAATCGGTCGATTGCGCCGAGACGCGCTATGATGCAACAGACGAGCGATTGGAACGCCCGAATATTTTCAAAGTCCCAACGTACCGGTCAAGAGTAAAGTACCATTTTCCTACATTAGATTTCGTTCTAAATGCTTAATCCCTATGTAAAAACGTTAGTTAAGCAAGAATATCGTATTTTAAAAAAAATCTAATGATAGGATTTTCCAGAAAATTGAAAAAACCGAAAAATGTCAAGAGTAAAGTGCCATTTTCTGACATTAGATTTCGTTCTAAATGCTTAATCCCTATGTAGAAACGTTAGTTATGCAAGATTATCGTATTTTTAAAAAAATCTAATGATAGGATTTTTCAGAAAATTGAAAAAACCGTAAAATGTCAAGAGTAAAGTGCCCTTATTTTAAACATTATATCGTTCTAAATGCTTAATCCCTATGTAAAAAAGTTATCTAAGCAAGAATATGTTATTGAATAAAATGAGAAAAATTTATTTTAGCCGTAAATCGAAAATAATGGGTCGAGCGAATCGGTCGATTGCGCCGAGACGCGCTATGATGCAACAGACGAGCGATTGGAACGCCCGAATATTTTCAAAGTCCCAACGTACCGGTCAAGAGTAAAGTACCATTTTCCTACATTAGATTTCGTTCTAAATGCTTAATCCCTATGTAAAAACGTTAGTTAAGCAAGAATATCGTATTTTTAAAAAAATCTAATGATAGGATTTTCCAGAAAATTGAAAAAACCGAAAAATGTCAAGAGTAAAGTGCCATTTTCTGACATTAGATTTCGTTCTAAATGCTTAATCCCTATGTAGAAACGTTAGTTAAGCAAGAATATCGTATTTTTAAAAAAATCTAATGGTAGGATTTTTCAGAAAATTGAAAAAACCGTAAAATGTCTAGAGTAAAGTGCCCTTATTTTAAACATTATATCGTTCTAAATGCTTAATCCCTATGTAAAAAAGTTATCTAAGCAAGAATATGTTATTGAATAAAATGAGAAAAATTTATTTTAGCCGTAAATCGAAAATAATGGGTCGAGCGAATCGGTCGATTGCGCCGAGACGCGCTATGATGCAACAGACGAGCGATTGGAACGCCCGAATATTTTCAAAGTCCCAACGTACCGGTCAAGAGTAAAGTACCATTTTCCTACATTAGATTTCGTTCTAAATGCTTAATCCCTATGTAAAAACGTTAGTTAAGCAAGAATATCGTATTTTTAAAAAAATCTAATGATAGGATTTTCCAGAAAATTGAAAAAACCGAAAAATGTCAAGAGTAAAGTGCCATTTTCTGACATTAGATTTCGTTCTAAATGCTTAATCCCTATGTAGAAACGTTAGTTAAGCAAGAATATCGTATTTTTAAAAAAATCTAATGGTAGCATTTTTCAGAAAATTGAAAAAACCGTAAAATGTCAAGAGTAAAGTGCCCTTATTTTAAACATTATATCGTTCTAAATGCTTAATCCCTATGTAAAAAAGTTATCTAAGCAAGAATATGTTATTGAATAAAATGAGAAAAATTTATTTTAGCCGTAAATCGAAAATAATGGGTCGAGCGAATCGGTCGATTGCGCCGAGACGCGCTATGATGCAACAGACGAGCGATTGGAACGCCCGAATATTTTCAAAGTCCCAACGTACCGGTCAAGAGTAAAGTACCATTTTCCTACATTAGATTTCGTTCTAAATGCTTAATCCCTATGTAAAAACGTTAGTTAAGCAAGAATATCGTATTTTTAAAAAAATCTAATGATAGGATTTTCCAGAAAATTGAAAAAACCGAAAAATGTCAAGAGTAAAGTGCCATTTTCTGACATTAGATTTCGTTCTAAATGCTTAATCCCTATGTAGAAACGTTAGTTAAGCAAGATTATCGTATTTTTAAAAAAATCTAATGATAGGATTTTTCAGAAAATTGAAAAAACCGTAAAATGTCAAGAGTAAAGTGCCCTTATTTTAAACATTATATCGTTCTAAATGCTTAATCCCTATGTAAAAAAGTTATCTAAGCAAGAATATGTTATTGAATAAAATGAGAAAAATTTATTTTAGCCGTAAATCGAAAATAATGGGTCGAGCGAATCGGTCGATTGCGCCGAGACGCGCTATGATGCAACAGACGAGCGATTGGAACGCCCGAATATTTTCAAAGTCCCAACGTACCGGTCAAGAGTAAAGTACCATTTTCCTACATTAGATTTCGTTCTAAATGCTTAATCCCTATGTAAAAACGTTAGTTAAGCAAGAATATCGTATTTTAAAAAAAATCTAATGATAGGATTTTCCAGAAAATTGAAAAAACCGAAAAATGTCAAGAGTAAAGTGCCATTTTCTGACATTAGATTTCGTTCTAAATGCTTAATCCCTATGTAGAAACGTTAGTTATGCAAGATTATCGTATTTTTAAAAAAATCTAATGATAGGATTTTTCAGAAAATTGAAAAAACCGTAAAATGTCAAGAGTAAAGTGCCCTTATTTTAAACATTATATCGTTCTAAATGCTTAATCCCTATGTAAAAAAGTTATCTAAGCAAGAATATGTTATTGAATAAAATGAGAAAAATTTATTTTAGCCGTAAATCGAAAATAATGGGTCGAGCGAATCGGTCGATTGCGCCGAGACGCGCTATGATGCAACAGACGAGCGATTGGAACGCCCGAATATTTTCAAAGTCCCAACGTACCGGTCAAGAGTAAAGTACCATTTTCCTACATTAGATTTCGTTCTAAATGCTTAATCCCTATGTAAAAACGTTAGTTAAGCAAGAATATCGTATTTTTAAAAAAATCTAATGATAGGATTTTCCAGAAAATTGAAAAAACCGAAAAATGTCAAGAGTAAAGTGCCATTTTCTGACATTAGATTTCGTTCTAAATGCTTAATCCCTATGTAGAAACGTTAGTTAAGCAAGAATATCGTATTTTTAAAAAAATCTAATGGTAGGATTTTTCAGAAAATTGAAAAAACCGTAAAATGTCAAGAGTAAAGTGCCCTTATTTTAAACATTATATCGTTCTAAATGCTTAATCCCTATGTAAAAAAGTTATCTAAGCAAGAATATGTTATTGAATAAAATGAGAAAAATTTATTTTAGCCGTAAATCGAAAAAAAGACTGTTCGTTTCTCTGTCTCACTCGCGCGATCGAAGTATTGATGTTTCCCGGCAAAGTAATGGGATATTAATTAAACTTTATACACGAAATTACTCGTTTTGATCCCCGCTACACAGCCGTATACTTTTTATAATTTTGTGGAATCGGGAACCTTGAAATATTTAACATAACGCGGATCGACTGTCTCTGTCTCTTTCTAGATCGGAATAATCGATGTTTCCCGGCAAACTATTGGGAGATTAATTAAACTTTATACATGAAATTACTCGTTTTGGTCCCCGCTACACAGCCGTATACTTTTTATAATTTTGTGGAATCGGGAACCTTGAAATATTTAACATAACGCGGATCGACTGTCTCTGTCTCTTTCTAGATCGGAATTATCGATGTTTCCCGGAAAACTATTCGGAGATTAATTAAACTTTATACACGAAATTACTCGTTTTGATCCCCGCTACACAGCCGTATACTTTTTATAATTTTGTGGAATCGGTAACCTTGAGATATTTAACATAACGCGGATCGACTGTCTCTGTCTCTTTCTAGATCGGAATTATCGATGTTTCCCGGCAAACTATTGGGAGATTATTTAAACTTTATACATGAAATTACTCGTTTTGATCCCCGCTACACAGCCGTATACTTTTTATAATTTTGTGGAATCGGTAACCTGGAGATATTTAACATAACGCGGATCGACTGTCTCTGTCTCTTTCTAGATCGGAATAATCGATGTTTCCCGGCAAACTATTGGGAGATTAATTAAACTTTATACATGAAATTACTCGTTTTGGTCCCCGCTACACAGCCGTATACTTTTTATAATTTTGTGGAATCGGTAACCTTGAGATATTTAACATAACGCGGATCGACTGTCTCTGTCTCTTTCTAGATCGGAATTATCGATGTTTCCCGGCAAACTATTGGGAGATTATTTAAACTTTATACATGAAATTACTCGTTTTGGTCCCCGCTACACAGCCGTATACTTTTTATAATTTTGTGGAATCGGGAACCTTGAAATATTTAACATAACGCGGATCGACTGTCTCTGTCTCTTTCTAGATCGGAATTATCGATGTTTCCCGGAAAACTATTCGGAGATTAATTAAACTTTATACACGAAATTACTCGTTTTGATCCCCGCTACACAGCCGTATACTTTTTATAATTTTGTGGAATCGGTAACCTTGAGATATTTAACATAACGCGGATCGACTGTCTCTGTCTCTTTCTAGATCGGAATTATCGATGTTTCCCGGCAAACTATTGGGAGATTATTTAAACTTTATACATGAAATTACTCGTTTTGGTCCCCGCTACACAGCCGTATACTTTTTATAATTTTGTGGAATCGGGAACCTTGAAATATTTAACATAACGCGGATCGACTGTCTCTGTCTCTTTCTAGATCGGAATTATCGATGTTTCCCGGAAAACTATTCGGAGATTAATTAAACTTTATACACGAAATTACTCGTTTTGATCCCCGCTACACAGCCGTATACTTTTTATAATTTTGTGGAATCGGTAACCTTGAGATATTTAACATAACGCGGATCGACTGTCTCTGTCTCTTTCTAGATCGGAATTATCGATGTTTCCCGGCAAACTATTGGGAGATTATTTAAACTTTATACATGAAATTACTCGTTTTGATCCCCGCTACACAGCCGTATACTTTTTATAATTTTGTGGAATCGGTAACCTGGAGATATTTAACATAACGCGGATCGACTGTCTCTGTCTCTTTCTAGATCGGAATAATCGATGTTTCCCGGCAAACTATTGGGAGATTAATTAAACTTTATACATGAAATTACTCGTTTTGGTCCCCGCTACACAGCCGTATACTTTTTATAATTTTGTGGAATCGGGAACCTTGAAATATTTAACATAACGCGGATCGACTGTCTCTGTCTCTTTCTAGATCGGAATTATCGATGTTTCCCGGAAAACTATTCGGAGATTAATTAAACTTTATACACGAAATTACTCGTTTTGATCCCCGCTACACAGCCGTATACTTTTTATAATTTTGTGGAATCGGTAACCTTGAGATATTTAACATAACGCGGATCGACTGTCTCTGTCTCTTTCTAGATCGGAATTATCGATGTTTCCCGGCAAACTATTGGGAGATTATTTAAACTTTATACATGAAATTACTCGTTTTGGTCCCCGCTACACAGCCGTATACTTTTTATAATTTTGTGGAATCGGGAACCTTGAAATATTTAACATAACGCGGATCGACTGTCTCTGTCTCTTTCTAGATCGGAATTATCGATGTTTCCCGGAAAACTATTCGGAGATTAATTAAACTTTATACACGAAATTACTCGTTTTGATCCCCGCTACACAGCCGTATACTTTTTATAATTTTGTGGAATCGGTAACCTTGAGATATTTAACATAACGCGGATCGACTGTCTCTGTCTCTTTCTAGATCGGAATTATCGATGTTTCCCGGCAAACTATTGGGAGATTATTTAAACTTTATACATGAAATTACTCGTTTTGGTCCCCGCTACACAGCCGTATACTTTTTATAATTTTGTGGAATCGGGAACCTTGAAATATTTAACATAACGCGGATCGACTGTCTCTGTCTCTTTCTAGATCGGAATTATCGATGTTTCCCGGAAAACTATTCGGAGATTAATTAAACTTTATACACGAAATTACTCGTTTTGATCCCCGCTACACAGCCGTATACTTTTTATAATTTTGTGGAATCGGTAACCTTGAGATATTTAACATAACGCGGATCGACTGTCTCTGTCTCTTTCTAGATCGGAATTATCGATGTTTCCCGGCAAACTATTGGGAGATTATTTAAACTTTATACATGAAATTACTCGTTTTGATCCCCGCTACACAGCCGTATACTTTTTATAATTTTGTGGAATCGGTAACCTGGAGATATTTAACATAACGCGGATCGACTGTCTCTGTCTCTTTCTAGATCGGAATAATCGATGTTTCCCGGCAAACTATTGGGAGATTAATTAAACTTTATACATGAAATTACTCGTTTTGGTCCCCGCTACACAGCCGTATACTTTTTATAATTTTGTGGAATCGGGAACCTTGAAATATTTAACATAACGCGGATCGACTGTCTCTGTCTCTTTCTAGATCGGAATTATCGATGTTTCCCGGAAAACTATTCGGAGATTAATTAAACTTTATACACGAAATTACTCGTTTTGATCCCCGCTACACAGCCGTATACTTTTTATAATTTTGTGGAATCGGTAACCTTGAGATATTTAACATAACGCGGATCGACTGTCTCTGTCTCTTTCTAGATCGGAATTATCGATGTTTCCCGGCAAACTATTGGGAGATTATTTAAACTTTATACATGAAATTACTCGTTTTGGTCCCCGCTACACAGCCGTATACTTTTTATAATTTTGTGGAATCGGGAACCTTGAAATATTTAACATAACGCGGATCGACTGTCTCTGTCTCTTTCTAGATCGGAATTATCGATGTTTCCCGGAAAACTATTCGGAGATTAATTAAACTTTATACACGAAATTACTCGTTTTGATCCCCGCTACACAGCCGTATACTTTTTATAATTTTGTGGAATCGGTAACCTTGAGATATTTAACATAACGCGGATCGACTGTCTCTGTCTCTTTCTAGATCGGAATTATCGATGTTTCCCGGCAAACTATTGGGAGATTATTTAAACTTTATACATGAAATT
>NC_135021.1:3825000-3827500 GCF_051020955.1 Megalopta genalis | reverse complement strand
GTTTTAAGATTTTTGAGCATGCCTTCAAGCTTTGATGGAGATGGAGAGATAGCACCGCGGTATCTATATACATGGCCGAGGTATTTAAATTGTGACGCGACACCCAATGTTGGGATCGGGCTTTTATTAATCTGCAGTTTGGGCCGCGTATCAACTACGAGCCTTTTCGTTCCAGGGACGCGTAGATTCTGTAAGATGGCGCATTTAGATGGGTTCACTTGCAGCCCGTGTTTGTGGAAGAATTTCTCGACGATCCGGATATTACTTCGCATCGCACTGGGAGTGGGAGCCACCATCACGATGTCATCGGCAAAAGCTAATGCCCGTATCCTGGTGCCTCCCACATCAACACCCTCACACTCATTAAGTTGTATCATGAGCTGGTCTAGCACTAAATTAAATAGGAAACCGGACATGGGATCACCCTGCTTCACGCCGCGTTTTATAGGTATAGGATTGGATCGGGATCCGTGGCATTCGAGTATTGTGGTTATGTCGTTATAATTGTTTTCGATGTATTCTATTGTATGAGCGTCTACGTTTTTTCTGATTAGTGCGTCTATTATTGAAATGATGTTAACAGAGTCAAATGCTTTAGCTAAATCTATAGATAGTATAGTGAAAGGTTTCGATTTTTCGCGGCTTAATTTAATTAGTGTTTGTAGGATGGTACTATTAGCCATTATCCCGTCGGTTCTCGTGAAGCCTCTTTGCGTGTGAAACAGAGGTATTTCATTCTCAAGGCGCGACACGATGATTTTATTTAGTAGGCGCAGTATATGACTTGAGATGGTTATGGGCCGCCATTGTTTTGGGTCCATCAAGTCGCCGGATTTAGGTAACAGTGTTGTTCTGTTCGATCTTAGCACAGAGGGTAACGTCTTCATTCCCCATACAATATTCAATAGTGCACACAGCTCCTTGCGTGGCATTTGCCTAAGAGTCGATCGATCAATTCCGTCGGTGCCTGGAGCGGATTGTTTCATCCTGGTAAGTTGCTCGTGTATCTCGGTCGGTGATATCGGATTTGAAAGGTTGATATTACTATTGGTATCTGTTTTTCGCTTCTGAGGTTTCCATTCGACATCCTTGTGTTCAAATAGTTTAGAATAATATTCTTCAAATGATTCTATCGTCGGAGATTCTGTAATGTTGAGTGGGTTTCCGGTAATTATATGCTCAGCCAGTTGGGTTGGGTTTTTGTTATAGAGTTTTTGGAATCTGGCGTAATCAGTCGCTATCCTTTTAGCGCGGTTGCCTTTTCTTTTATTACTTTCATTGCATTTATTGCTATGCTTGTTCTTTTTACTGTTATTTTTATTCTTGTTTTCGTTCTGATAGTTATTTAATTTATTTTTATTATTTTTATCGTCTATTGTATTTATAACTCTGTTGTTGCTTGTATTGTTTTTATTGTATTTATTATTTTTATTTTGTTTATTGCTTTTATTATATTTATTTTTCTTGTTACTAGTTTTATGGGTTTTATCTACTGAGTTACTATTTTCATTGTATTCATCGGTTTCATCAGCGAGCGAAGCAACATATGATGTTAAGTTTTCTATGTATTGGTCCATCATTAACATAGTGTCTTCAGAAGGTGTGTTAGACAGGGCATTTTCAATAATTTCTGCCATGTGATGGCCTACTTGTACTTTAAGTTCAGCCAGGATGTTGCGTATATCATCAGGTATAGTTGTACTGTGCGGAGATGATGTCGCTTCGCGTCTGTCGATGTCTCCGCGCGCGCGAGGATCGTCACATCTGGTTAGCAGCACCCGCGGCACCAACGGGCAGGTACTCAAGATATTGGTCTGGCCCGCCTCGTCGAGGGCTTCACTGAGGTATGATTTGTATTTTTCTTTTTGTCTTAATTTTTTAATACCGTCAAAAGAGCGGCCGGATTTTTCTGATAGAATTTTAATTATTTCTTTTCCTAATAACTTTGCATTTTTAGTAATATCTATTTCATCGTGGGCTATTGCTCTGATCTCATCATCGGTATATTGAGCCCTCGAAGAAACGAGGCGTTTATTGTGGAGATCGAGATCGGCGGTATTGTAGTTCTCGATGTGAGTCCTCCGTTGATGCTGGCGTAATCCGGCGTATGTCTCATACGTATTTTTACAGGTCTCACACGTATAACCATCGGCCTGCGGAGGAGGCGCATTACATCGCCTTTTGTGTTGGGCGGCGCTGGCAGCGGTACGAGCGCTCAGATCGGTCCCACAACTCGGGCATAAAAACGTATTGTCTAAATCGAGAGCCTTTTGAACAGCATGGTCGTCGTCGTTTGAACCCAACGAGCTATTTGCTCGCTGGGGAAGGGAATCCACCCTTGCTGTCGCCACTGCTTGGGACCGACAGCGTCCGAGGCTTGTTGTCTTATGTTTTGGTGCAATATATATTTGCCCCGAAGGGCATGAACTCGGAGGGCTGCAAACCCCGCGAGTCCATACGGCTTACGCCAATGGATCGGCCATCTCGTTAGCTCGGACCA
>NC_135021.1:3797500-3817500 GCF_051020955.1 Megalopta genalis | reverse complement strand
CATCGTCGCCTGTTTCATATATATATGTCAGGTCGACACACCATTTTTCTCTTTCAAATATGTACAAGTTTTGCCACATTCCGCGCTTGTAACATATCTTCTTTAACGCTCAATTTCTTTCATTTTTCTACCATACAGATATTTTACCGTACGCCCAAAAACGTACGTATTATATTTTTGTTCTATCATAAAATCACATTTTTCTACGTACGCCAGCTTCGTACGTTTCTATCTTTGCCTTCATAAAATCACAAGATAATTTTATCTTCAAGAGTCTCGCTATTAACATCTTGTAAGATAAATGTACGTCCCAGCTAAAACGTACAAATACTTCAAGTTAAGTAATAATATATCATCGCTATTGACAAATTTTTAAGATCCAAGACACAGTTCTCTCTATATGTTTTAATATTTTTTATGTACTCAAATATATTCAAAGGAAAAAGTACATGGGTGATGCCATAGTCGTGGAAGCGCGTACGCTCACGCTGATCTTCTGACCGCCGGAAGCACGAAACCTCTGATCTGGGCAAAATCGGCAAGCCGAGGAAGAACGGACAGGACACATGCTGGACTGGCGAGAAAGCGTGTTCTTCCGCTCGCGCTAGGCATTTCGATTTCTGACACCTCTTGATTTAAAAAATCAGTTTTTTGATAGTTTTCTCTCTCCACTGGGCTATTTCATTTTAGCCACAGTTTTCAATTGGTACGATTTGCTTCCAAATCTTACAGATGCATTTTAAAAAATTTTTCCATCGCTCGGACAGAAGAGTCGATTGCTCAGTGAGTACGAGTATACATACAAAGTGCATACGGGTAACCAACCCCGTAGGGCTTGCCACATATGGGCCATTCGGTCAAAGACACCGACCCGTGGCCACGCTGTGTGGAGAAAAGTCCGTAACGTAAACGGCACGAAACAGTCAGGACCGAAGCCCCGAAGGAGCTCTGAGACAGCTTCTCGACCGAGATCGTAGAATTGGCCCAAAACCCGCTCTGCTCCGTCCGCCTCGCACGGACCGTGTATCTCTTATAGATACCGAACGGCCGGCAAGGACGCCGGCGCCGCCGGCCGAATAGCACGCGCGCTTATGAGTGTAAACCGCTGCGGCAACAGACCGCCCGGCCGTGCTGTTGTAACATAGCGCGTGAACGAACGAAAAAAATTTTTATAGTAAACATTAAAATAAATTACACTACCGTAAACTAGACAAAAAATTACACATTTTTTCCCAATATGAAAATTTTCACAAACTTTTTAAAGTCCCATCGCATCGAGTAAACTTTTTTAATAACGCGTCCGCACGATTCTAAATGCTTAATCCAAATGTGAAATCGTTCACTGATCACGAATATCGCATTTAAAAAAATTACAAAAATTTATTTTTCAAAATAATCAAAAAAAACCGAAAAATCACAAGAGTAAAGTACCATTATTTTAAACAACATGTCGTTCTAAATGCTTAATCCCTATGTAAAAAAGTTATTTAAGCAAGAATATGTAATCGAAAAAAATTAGAAAAATTTATTTTAGCCGTAAATCGAAAATAATGGGTCGAGCGAATCGGTCGATTGCGCCGAGACGCGCTATGATGCAACAGACGAGCGATTGGAACGCCCGAATATTTTCAAAGTCCCAACGTACCGGTCAAGAGTAAAGTACCATTTTCCTACATTAGATTTCGTTCTAAATGCTTAATCCCTATGTAAAAACGTTAGTTAAGCAAGAATATCGTATTTTTAAAAAAATCTAATGATAGGATTTTTCAGAAAATTGAAAAAACCGTAAAATGTCAAGAGTAAAGTGCCATTATTTTAAACAATGTATCGTTCTAAATGCTTAATCCCTATGTAAAAAAGTTATCTAAGCAAGAATATGTTATTGAATAAAATGAGAAAAATTTATTTTAGCCGTAAATCGAAAATAATGGGTCGAGCGAATCGGTCGATTGCGCCGAGACGCGCTATGATGCAACAGACGAGCGATTGGAACGCCCGAATATTTTCAAAGTCCCAACGTACCGGTCAAGAGTAAAGTACCATTTTCCTACATTAGATTTCGTTCTAAATGCTTAATCCCTATGTAAAAACGTTAGTTAAGCAAGAATATCGTATTTTTAAAAAAATCTAATGATAGGATTTTCCAGAAAATTGAAAAAACCGAAAAATGTCAAGAGTAAAGTGCCATTTTCTGACATTAGATTTCGTTCTAAATGCTTAATCCCTATGTAGAAACGTTAGTTAAGCAAGAATATCGTATTTTTAAAAAAATCTAATGATAGGATTTTTCAGAAAATTGAAAAAACCGTAAAATGTCAAGAGTAAAGTGCCATTATTTTAAACAATGTATCGTTCTAAATGCTTAATCCCTATGTAAAAAAGTTATTTAAGCAAGAATATGTTATTGAAAAAAATTAGAAAAATTTATTTTAGCCGTAAATCGAAAATAATGGGTCGAGCGAATCGGTCGATTGCGCCGAGACGCGCCATGATGCAACAGACGAGCGATTGGAACGCCCGAATATTTTCAAAGTCCCAACGTACCGATCAAGAGTAAAGTACCATTTTCCTACATTAGATTTCGTTCTAAATGCTTAATCCCTATGTAAAAACGTTAGTTAAGCAAGAATATCGTATTTTTAAAAAAATCTAATGATAGGATTTTCCAGAAAATTGAAAAAACCGAAAAATGTCAAGAGTAAAGTGCCATTTTCTGACATTAGATTTCGTTCTAAATGCTTAATCCCTATGTAGAAACGTTAGTTATGCAAGATTATCGTATTTTTAAAAAAATCTAATGATAGGATTTTTCAGAAAATTGAAAAAACCGTAAAATGTCAAGAGTAAAGTGCCCTTATTTTAAACATTATATCGTTCTAAATGCTTAATCCCTATGTAAAAAAGTTATCTAAGCAAGAATATGTTATTGAATAAAATGAGAAAAATTTATTTTAGCCGTAAATCGAAAATAATGGGTCGAGCGAATCGGTCGATTGCGCCGAGACGCGCTATGATGCAACAGACGAGCGATTGGAACGCCCGAATATTTTCAAAGTCCCAACGTACCGGTCAAGAGTAAAGTACCATTTTCCTACATTAGATTTCGTTCTAAATGCTTAATCCCTATGTAAAAACGTTAGTTAAGCAAGAATATCGTATTTTAAAAAAAATCTAATGATAGGATTTTCCAGAAAATTGAAAAAACCGAAAAATGTCAAGAGTAAAGTGCCATTTTCTGACATTAGATTTCGTTCTAAATGCTTAATCCCTATGTAGAAACGTTAGTTAAGCAAGATTATCGTATTTTTAAAAAAATCTAATGATAGGATTTTTCAGAAAATTGAAAAAACCGTAAAATGTCAAGAGTAAAGTGCCCTTATTTTAAACATTATATCGTTCTAAATGCTTAATCCCTATGTAAAAAAGTTATCTAAGCAAGAATATGTTATTGAATAAAATGAGAAAAATTTATTTTAGCCGTAAATCGAAAATAATGGGTCGAGCGAATCGGTCGATTGCGCCGAGACGCGCTATGATGCAACAGACGAGCGATTGGAACGCCCGAATATTTTCAAAGTCCCAACGTACCGGTCAAGAGTAAAGTACCATTTTCCTACATTAGATTTCGTTCTAAATGCTTAATCCCTATGTAAAAACGTTAGTTAAGCAAGAATATCGTATTTTTAAACAAATCTAATGATAGGATTTTCCAGAAAATTGAAAAAACCGAAAAATGTCAAGAGTAAAGTGCCATTTTCTGACATTAGATTTCGTTCTAAATGCTTAATCCCTATGTAGAAACGTTAGTTAAGCAAGAATATCGTATTTTTAAAAAAATCTAATGGTAGGATTTTTCAGAAAATTGAAAAAACCGTAAAATGTCAAGAGTAAAGTGCCCTTATTTTAAACATTATATCGTTCTAAATGCTTAATCCCTATGTAAAAAAGTTATCTAAGCAAGAATATGTTATTGAATAAAATGAGAAAAATTTATTTTAGCCGTAAATCGAAAATAATGGGTCGAGCGAATCGGTCGATTGCGCCGAGACGCGCTATGATGCAACAGACGAGCGATTGGAACGCCCGAATATTTTCAAAGTCCCAACGTACCGGTCAAGAGTAAAGTACCATTTTCCTACATTAGATTTCGTTCTAAATGCTTAATCCCTATGTAAAAACGTTAGTTAAGCAAGAATATCGTATTTTTAAAAAAATCTAATGATAGGATTTTCCAGAAAATTGAAAAAACCGAAAAATGTCAAGAGTAAAGTGCCATTTTCTGACATTAGATTTCGTTCTAAATGCTTAATCCCTATGTAGAAACGTTAGTTAAGCAAGAATATCGTATTTTTAAAAAAATCTAATGGTAGGATTTTTCAGAAAATTGAAAAAACCGTAAAATGTCAAGAGTAAAGTGCCCTTATTTTAAACATTATATCGTTCTAAATGCTTAATCCCTATGTAAAAAAGTTATCTAAGCAAGAATATGTTATTGAATAAAATGAGAAAAATTTATTTTAGCCGTAAATCGAAAATAATGGGTCGAGCGAATCGGTCGATTGCGCCGAGACGCGCTATGATGCAACAGACGAGCGATTGGAACGCCCGAATATTTTCAAAGTCCCAACGTACCGGTCAAGAGTAAAGTACCATTTTCCTACATTAGATTTCGTTCTAAATGCTTAATCCCTATGTAAAAACGTTAGTTAAGCAAGAATATCGTATTTTTAAAAAAATCTAATGATAGGATTTTTCAGAAAATTGAAAAAACCGAAAAATGTCAAGAGTAAAGTGCCATTTTCTGACATTAGATTTCGTTCTAAATGCTTAATCCCTATGTAGAAACGTTAGTTAAGCAAGAATATCGTATTTTTAAAAAAATCTAATGGTAGGATTTTTCAGAAAATTGAAAAAACCGTAAAATGTCAAGAGTAAAGTGCCCTTATTTTAAACATTATATCGTTCTAAATGCTTAATCCCTATGTAAAAAAGTTATCTAAGCAAGAATATGTTATTGAATAAAATGAGAAAAATTTATTTTAGCCGTAAATCGAAAATAATGGGTCGAGCGAATCGGTCGATTGCGCCGAGACGCGCTATGATGCAACAGACGAGCGATTGGAACGCCCGAATATTTTCAAAGTCCCAACGTACCGGTCAAGAGTAAAGTACCATTTTCCTACATTAGATTTCGTTCTAAATGCTTAATCCCTATGTAAAAACGTTAGTTAAGCAAGAATATCGTATTTTAAAAAAAATCTAATGATAGGATTTTCCAGAAAATTGAAAAAACCGAAAAATGTCAAGAGTAAAGTGCCATTTTCTGACATTAGATTTCGTTCTAAATGCTTAATCCCTATGTAGAAACGTTAGTTAAGCAAGAATATCGTATTTTTAAAAAAATCTAATGGTAGGATTTTTCAGAAAATTGAAAAAACCGTAAAATGTCAAGAGTAAAGTGCCCTTATTTTAAACATTATATCGTTCTAAATGCTTAATCCCTATGTAAAAAAGTTATCTAAGCAAGAATATGTTATTGAATAAAATGAGAAAAATTTATTTTAGCCGTAAATCGAAAATAATGGGTCGAGCGAATCGGTCGATTGCGCCGAGACGCGCTATGATGCAACAGACGAGCGATTGGAACGCCCGAATATTTTCAAAGTCCCAACGTACCGGTCAAGAGTAAAGTACCATTTTCCTACATTAGATTTCGTTCTAAATGCTTAATCCCTATGTAAAAACGTTAGTTAAGCAAGAATATCGTATTTTTAAAAAAATCTAATGATAGGATTTTCCAGAAAATTGAAAAAACCGAAAAATGTCAAGAGTAAAGTGCCATTTTCTGACATTAGATTTCGTTCTAAATGCTTAATCCCTATGTAGAAACGTTAGTTAAGCAAGAATATCGTATTTTTAAAAAAATCTAATGGTAGGATTTTTCAGAAAATTGAAAAAACCGTAAAATGTCAAGAGTAAAGTGCCCTTATTTTAAACATTATATCGTTCTAAATGCTTAATCCCTATGTAAAAAAGTTATCTAAGCAAGAATATGTTATTGAATAAAATGAGAAAAATTTATTTTAGCCGTAAATCGAAAATAATGGGTCGAGCGAATCGGTCGATTGCGCCGAGACGCGCTATGATGCAACAGACGAGCGATTGGAACGCCCGAATATTTTCAAAGTCCCAACGTACCGATCAAGAGTAAAGTACCATTTTCCTACATTAGATTTCGTTCTAAATGCTTAATCCCTATGTAAAAACGTTAGTTAAGCAAGAATATCGTATTTTTAAAAAAATCTAATGATAGGATTTTCCAGAAAATTGAAAAAACCGAAAAATGTCAAGAGTAAAGTGCCATTTTCTGACATTAGATTTCGTTCTAAATGCTTAATCCCTATGTAGAAACGTTAGTTAAGCAAGAATATCGTATTTTTAAAAAAATCTAATGGTAGGATTTTTCAGAAAATTGAAAAAACCGTAAAATGTCAAGAGTAAAGTGCCCTTATTTTAAACATTATATCGTTCTAAATGCTTAATCCCTATGTAAAAAAGTTATCTAAGCAAGAATATGTTATTGAATAAAATGAGAAAAATTTATTTTAGCCGTAAATCGAAAATAATGGGTCGAGCGAATCGGTCGATTGCGCCGAGACGCGCTATGATGCAACAGACGAGCGATTGGAACGCCCGAATATTTTCAAAGTCCCAACGTACCGGTCAAGAGTAAAGTACCATTTTCCTACATTAGATTTCGTTCTAAATGCTTAATCCCTATGTAAAAACGTTAGTTAAGCAAGAATATCGTATTTTTAAAAAAATCTAATGATAGGATTTTCCAGAAAATTGAAAAAACCGAAAAATGTCAAGAGTAAAGTGCCATTTTCTGACATTAGATTTCGTTCTAAATGCTTAATCCCTATGTAGAAACGTTAGTTAAGCAAGATTATCGTATTTTTAAAAAAATCTAATGATAGGATTTTTCAGAAAATTGAAAAAACCGTAAAATGTCAAGAGTAAAGTGCCCTTATTTTAAACATTATATCGTTCTAAATGCTTAATCCCTATGTAAAAAAGTTATCTAAGCAAGAATATGTTATTGAATAAAATGAGAAAAATTTATTTTAGCCGTAAATCGAAAATAATGGGTCGAGCGAATCGGTCGATTGCGCCGAGACGCGCTATGATGCAACAGACGAGCGATTGGAACGCCCGAATATTTTCAAAGTCCCAACGTACCGGTCAAGAGTAAAGTACCATTTTCCTACATTAGATTTCGTTCTAAATGCTTAATCCCTATGTAAAAACGTTAGTTAAGCAAGAATATCGTATTTTAAAAAAAATCTAATGATAGGATTTTCCAGAAAATTGAAAAAACCGAAAAATGTCAAGAGTAAAGTGCCATTTTCTGACATTAGATTTCGTTCTAAATGCTTAATCCCTATGTAGAAACGTTAGTTAAGCAAGAATATCGTATTTTTAAAAAAATCTAATGGTAGGATTTTTCAGAAAATTGAAAAAACCGTAAAATGTCAAGAGTAAAGTGCCCTTATTTTAAACATTATATCGTTCTAAATGCTTAATCCCTATGTAAAAAAGTTATCTAAGCAAGAATATGTTATTGAATAAAATGAGAAAAATTTATTTTAGCCGTAAATCGAAAATAATGGGTCGAGCGAATCGGTCGATTGCGCCGAGACGCGCTATGATGCAACAGACGAGCGATTGGAACGCCCGAATATTTTCAAAGTCCCAACGTACCGGTCAAGAGTAAAGTACCATTTTCCTACATTAGATTTCGTTCTAAATGCTTAATCCCTATGTAAAAACGTTAGTTAAGCAAGAATATCGTATTTTTAAAAAAATCTAATGATAGGATTTTCCAGAAAATTGAAAAAACCGAAAAATGTCAAGAGTAAAGTGCCATTTTCTGACATTAGATTTCGTTCTAAATGCTTAATCCCTATGTAGAAACGTTAGTTAAGCAAGAATATCGTATTTTTAAAAAAATCTAATGGTAGGATTTTTCAGAAAATTGAAAAAACCGTAAAATGTCAAGAGTAAAGTGCCCTTATTTTAAACATTATATCGTTCTAAATGCTTAATCCCTATGTAAAAAAGTTATCTAAGCAAGAATATGTTATTGAATAAAATGAGAAAAATTTATTTTAGCCGTAAATCGAAAATAATGGGTCGAGCGAATCGGTCGATTGCGCCGAGACGCGCTATGATGCAACAGACGAGCGATTGGAACGCCCGAATATTTTCAAAGTCCCAACGTACCGATCAAGAGTAAAGTACCATTTTCCTACATTAGATTTCGTTCTAGATGCTTAATCCCTATGTAAAAACGTTAGTTAAGCAAGAATATCGTATTTTTAAAAAAATCTAATGATAGGATTTTCCAGAAAATTGAAAAAACCGAAAAATGTCAAGAGTAAAGTGCCATTTTCTGACATTAGATTTCGTTCTAAATGCTTAATCCCTATGTAGAAACGTTAGTTAAGCAAGAATATCGTATTTTTAAAAAAATCTAATGGTAGGATTTTTCAGAAAATTGAAAAAACCGTAAAATGTCAAGAGTAAAGTGCCCTTATTTTAAACATTATATCGTTCTAAATGCTTAATCCCTATGTAAAAAAGTTATCTAAGCAAGAATATGTTATTGAATAAAATGAGAAAAATTTATTTTAGCCGTAAATCGAAAATAATGGGTCGAGCGAATCGGTCGATTGCGCCGAGACGCGCTATGATGCAACAGACGAGCGATTGGAACGCCCGAATATTTTCAAAGTCCCAACGTACCGGTCAAGAGTAAAGTACCATTTTCCTACATTAGATTTCGTTCTAAATGCTTAATCCCTATGTAAAAACGTTAGTTAAGCAAGAATATCGTATTTTTAAAAAAATCTAATGATAGGATTTTCCAGAAAATTGAAAAAACCGAAAAATGTCAAGAGTAAAGTGCCATTTTCTGACATTAGATTTCGTTCTAAATGCTTAATCCCTATGTAGAAACGTTAGTTAAGCAAGAATATCGTATTTTTAAAAAAATCTAATGGTAGGATTTTTCAGAAAATTGAAAAAACCGTAAAATGTCAAGAGTAAAGTGCCCTTATTTTAAACATTATATCGTTCTAAATGCTTAATCCCTATGTAAAAAAGTTATCTAAGCAAGAATATGTTATTGAATAAAATGAGAAAAATTTATTTTAGCCGTAAATCGAAAATAATGGGTCGAGCGAATCGGTCGATTGCGCCGAGACGCGCTATGATGCAACAGACGAGCGATTGGAACGCCCGAATATTTTCAAAGTCCCAACGTACCGATCAAGAGTAAAGTACCATTTTCCTACATTAGATTTCGTTCTAAATGCTTAATCCCTATGTAAAAACGTTAGTTAAGCAAGAATATCGTATTTTTAAAAAAATCTAATGATAGGATTTTCCAGAAAATTGAAAAAACCGAAAAATGTCAAGAGTAAAGTGCCATTTTCTGACATTAGATTTCGTTCTAAATGCTTAATCCCTATGTAGAAACGTTAGTTAAGCAAGAATATCGTATTTTTAAAAAAATCTAATGGTAGGATTTTTCAGAAAATTGAAAAAACCGTAAAATGTCAAGAGTAAAGTGCCCTTATTTTAAACATTATATCGTTCTAAATGCTTAATCCCTATGTAAAAAAGTTATCTAAGCAAGAATATGTTATTGAATAAAATGAGAAAAATTTATTTTAGCCGTAAATCGAAAATAATGGGTCGAGCGAATCGGTCGATTGCGCCGAGACGCGCTATGATGCAACAGACGAGCGATTGGAACGCCCGAATATTTTCAAAGTCCCAACGTACCGGTCAAGAGTAAAGTACCATTTTCCTACATTAGATTTCGTTCTAAATGCTTAATCCCTATGTAAAAACGTTAGTTAAGCAAGAATATCGTATTTTTAAAAAAATCTAATGATAGGATTTTCCAGAAAATTGAAAAAACCGAAAAATGTCAAGAGTAAAGTGCCATTTTCTGACATTAGATTTCGTTCTAAATGCTTAATCCCTATGTAGAAACGTTAGTTAAGCAAGATTATCGTATTTTTAAAAAAATCTAATGATAGGATTTTTCAGAAAATTGAAAAAACCGTAAAATGTCAAGAGTAAAGTGCCCTTATTTTAAACATTATATCGTTCTAAATGCTTAATCCCTATGTAAAAAAGTTATCTAAGCAAGAATATGTTATTGAATAAAATGAGAAAAATTTATTTTAGCCGTAAATCGAAAATAATGGGTCGAGCGAATCGGTCGATTGCGCCGAGACGCGCTATGATGCAACAGACGAGCGATTGGAACGCCCGAATATTTTCAAAGTCCCAACGTACCGGTCAAGAGTAAAGTACCATTTTCCTACATTAGATTTCGTTCTAAATGCTTAATCCCTATGTAAAAACGTTAGTTAAGCAAGAATATCGTATTTTAAAAAAAATCTAATGATAGGATTTTCCAGAAAATTGAAAAAACCGAAAAATGTCAAGAGTAAAGTGCCATTTTCTGACATTAGATTTCGTTCTAAATGCTTAATCCCTATGTAGAAACGTTAGTTAAGCAAGAATATCGTATTTTTAAAAAAATCTAATGGTAGGATTTTTCAGAAAATTGAAAAAACCGTAAAATGTCAAGAGTAAAGTGCCCTTATTTTAAACATTATATCGTTCTAAATGCTTAATCCCTATGTAAAAAAGTTATCTAAGCAAGAATATGTTATTGAATAAAATGAGAAAAATTTATTTTAGCCGTAAATCGAAAATAATGGGTCGAGCGAATCGGTCGATTGCGCCGAGACGCGCTATGATGCAACAGACGAGCGATTGGAACGCCCGAATATTTTCAAAGTCCCAACGTACCGGTCAAGAGTAAAGTACCATTTTCCTACATTAGATTTCGTTCTAAATGCTTAATCCCTATGTAAAAACGTTAGTTAAGCAAGAATATCGTATTTTTAAAAAAATCTAATGATAGGATTTTCCAGAAAATTGAAAAAACCGAAAAATGTCAAGAGTAAAGTGCCATTTTCTGACATTAGATTTCGTTCTAAATGCTTAATCCCTATGTAGAAACGTTAGTTAAGCAAGAATATCGTATTTTTAAAAAAATCTAATGGTAGGATTTTTCAGAAAATTGAAAAAACCGTAAAATGTCAAGAGTAAAGTGCCCTTATTTTAAACATTATATCGTTCTAAATGCTTAATCCCTATGTAAAAAAGTTATCTAAGCAAGAATATGTTATTGAATAAAATGAGAAAAATTTATTTTAGCCGTAAATCGAAAATAATGGGTCGAGCGAATCGGTCGATTGCGCCGAGACGCGCTATGATGCAACAGACGAGCGATTGGAACGCCCGAATATTTTCAAAGTCCCAACGTACCGATCAAGAGTAAAGTACCATTTTCCTACATTAGATTTCGTTCTAGATGCTTAATCCCTATGTAAAAACGTTAGTTAAGCAAGAATATCGTATTTTTAAAAAAATCTAATGATAGGATTTTCCAGAAAATTGAAAAAACCGAAAAATGTCAAGAGTAAAGTGCCATTTTCTGACATTAGATTTCGTTCTAAATGCTTAATCCCTATGTAGAAACGTTAGTTAAGCAAGAATATCGTATTTTTAAAAAAATCTAATGGTAGGATTTTTCAGAAAATTGAAAAAACCGTAAAATGTCAAGAGTAAAGTGCCCTTATTTTAAACATTATATCGTTCTAAATGCTTAATCCCTATGTAAAAAAGTTATCTAAGCAAGAATATGTTATTGAATAAAATGAGAAAAATTTATTTTAGCCGTAAATCGAAAATAATGGGTCGAGCGAATCGGTCGATTGCGCCGAGACGCGCTATGATGCAACAGACGAGCGATTGGAACGCCCGAATATTTTCAAAGTCCCAACGTACCGGTCAAGAGTAAAGTACCATTTTCCTACATTAGATTTCGTTCTAAATGCTTAATCCCTATGTAAAAACGTTAGTTAAGCAAGAATATCGTATTTTTAAAAAAATCTAATGATAGGATTTTCCAGAAAATTGAAAAAACCGAAAAATGTCAAGAGTAAAGTGCCATTTTCTGACATTAGATTTCGTTCTAAATGCTTAATCCCTATGTAGAAACGTTAGTTAAGCAAGATTATCGTATTTTTAAAAAAATCTAATGATAGGATTTTTCAGAAAATTGAAAAAACCGTAAAATGTCAAGAGTAAAGTGCCCTTATTTTAAACATTATATCGTTCTAAATGCTTAATCCCTATGTAAAAAAGTTATCTAAGCAAGAATATGTTATTGAATAAAATGAGAAAAATTTATTTTAGCCGTAAATCGAAAATAATGGGTCGAGCGAATCGGTCGATTGCGCCGAGACGCGCTATGATGCAACAGACGAGCGATTGGAACGCCCGAATATTTTCAAAGTCCCAACGTACCGGTCAAGAGTAAAGTACCATTTTCCTACATTAGATTTCGTTCTAAATGCTTAATCCCTATGTAAAAACGTTAGTTAAGCAAGAATATCGTATTTTAAAAAAAATCTAATGATAGGATTTTCCAGAAAATTGAAAAAACCGAAAAATGTCAAGAGTAAAGTGCCATTTTCTGACATTAGATTTCGTTCTAAATGCTTAATCCCTATGTAGAAACGTTAGTTAAGCAAGAATATCGTATTTTTAAAAAAATCTAATGGTAGGATTTTTCAGAAAATTGAAAAAACCGTAAAATGTCAAGAGTAAAGTGCCCTTATTTTAAACATTATATCGTTCTAAATGCTTAATCCCTATGTAAAAAAGTTATCTAAGCAAGAATATGTTATTGAATAAAATGAGAAAAATTTATTTTAGCCGTAAATCGAAAATAATGGGTCGAGCGAATCGGTCGATTGCGCCGAGACGCGCTATGATGCAACAGACGAGCGATTGGAACGCCCGAATATTTTCAAAGTCCCAACGTACCGGTCAAGAGTAAAGTACCATTTTCCTACATTAGATTTCGTTCTAAATGCTTAATCCCTATGTAAAAACGTTAGTTAAGCAAGAATATCGTATTTTTAAAAAAATCTAATGATAGGATTTTCCAGAAAATTGAAAAAACCGAAAAATGTCAAGAGTAAAGTGCCATTTTCTGACATTAGATTTCGTTCTAAATGCTTAATCCCTATGTAGAAACGTTAGTTAAGCAAGAATATCGTATTTTTAAAAAAATCTAATGGTAGGATTTTTCAGAAAATTGAAAAAACCGTAAAATGTCAAGAGTAAAGTGCCCTTATTTTAAACATTATATCGTTCTAAATGCTTAATCCCTATGTAAAAAAGTTATCTAAGCAAGAATATGTTATTGAATAAAATGAGAAAAATTTATTTTAGCCGTAAATCGAAAATAATGGGTCGAGCGAATCGGTCGATTGCGCCGAGACGCGCTATGATGCAACAGACGAGCGATTGGAACGCCCGAATATTTTCAAAGTCCCAACGTACCGATCAAGAGTAAAGTACCATTTTCCTACATTAGATTTCGTTCTAAATGCTTAATCCCTATGTAAAAACGTTAGTTAAGCAAGAATATCGTATTTTTAAAAAAATCTAATGATAGGATTTTCCAGAAAATTGAAAAAACCGAAAAATGTCAAGAGTAAAGTGCCATTTTCTGACATTAGATTTCGTTCTAAATGCTTAATCCCTATGTAGAAACGTTAGTTAAGCAAGAATATCGTATTTTTAAAAAAATCTAATGGTAGGATTTTTCAGAAAATTGAAAAAACCGTAAAATGTCAAGAGTAAAGTGCCCTTATTTTAAACATTATATCGTTCTAAATGCTTAATCCCTATGTAAAAAAGTTATCTAAGCAAGAATATGTTATTGAATAAAATGAGAAAAATTTATTTTAGCCGTAAATCGAAAATAATGGGTCGAGCGAATCGGTCGATTGCGCCGAGACGCGCTATGATGCAACAGACGAGCGATTGGAACGCCCGAATATTTTCAAAGTCCCAACGTACCGGTCAAGAGTAAAGTACCATTTTCCTACATTAGATTTCGTTCTAAATGCTTAATCCCTATGTAAAAACGTTAGTTAAGCAAGAATATCGTATTTTTAAAAAAATCTAATGATAGGATTTTCCAGAAAATTGAAAAAACCGAAAAATGTCAAGAGTAAAGTGCCATTTTCTGACATTAGATTTCGTTCTAAATGCTTAATCCCTATGTAGAAACGTTAGTTAAGCAAGATTATCGTATTTTTAAAAAAATCTAATGATAGGATTTTTCAGAAAATTGAAAAAACCGTAAAATGTCAAGAGTAAAGTGCCCTTATTTTAAACATTATATCGTTCTAAATGCTTAATCCCTATGTAAAAAAGTTATCTAAGCAAGAATATGTTATTGAATAAAATGAGAAAAATTTATTTTAGCCGTAAATCGAAAATAATGGGTCGAGCGAATCGGTCGATTGCGCCGAGACGCGCTATGATGCAACAGACGAGCGATTGGAACGCCCGAATATTTTCAAAGTCCCAACGTACCGGTCAAGAGTAAAGTACCATTTTCCTACATTAGATTTCGTTCTAAATGCTTAATCCCTATGTAAAAACGTTAGTTAAGCAAGAATATCGTATTTTAAAAAAAATCTAATGATAGGATTTTCCAGAAAATTGAAAAAACCGAAAAATGTCAAGAGTAAAGTGCCATTTTCTGACATTAGATTTCGTTCTAAATGCTTAATCCCTATGTAGAAACGTTAGTTATGCAAGATTATCGTATTTTTAAAAAAATCTAATGATAGGATTTTTCAGAAAATTGAAAAAACCGTAAAATGTCAAGAGTAAAGTGCCCTTATTTTAAACATTATATCGTTCTAAATGCTTAATCCCTATGTAAAAAAGTTATCTAAGCAAGAATATGTTATTGAATAAAATGAGAAAAATTTATTTTAGCCGTAAATCGAAAATAATGGGTCGAGCGAATCGGTCGATTGCGCCGAGACGCGCTATGATGCAACAGACGAGCGATTGGAACGCCCGAATATTTTCAAAGTCCCAACGTACCGGTCAAGAGTAAAGTACCATTTTCCTACATTAGATTTCGTTCTAAATGCTTAATCCCTATGTAAAAACGTTAGTTAAGCAAGAATATCGTATTTTAAAAAAAATCTAATGATAGGATTTTCCAGAAAATTGAAAAAACCGAAAAATGTCAAGAGTAAAGTGCCATTTTCTGACATTAGATTTCGTTCTAAATGCTTAATCCCTATGTAGAAACGTTAGTTATGCAAGATTATCGTATTTTTAAAAAAATCTAATGATAGGATTTTTCAGAAAATTGAAAAAACCGTAAAATGTCAAGAGTAAAGTGCCCTTATTTTAAACATTATATCGTTCTAAATGCTTAATCCCTATGTAAAAAAGTTATCTAAGCAAGAATATGTTATTGAATAAAATGAGAAAAATTTATTTTAGCCGTAAATCGAAAAAAAGACTGTTCGTTTCTCTGTCTCACTCGCGCGATCGAAGTATTGATGTTTCCCGGCAAAGTAATGGGATATTAATTAAACTTTATACACGAAATTACTCGTTTTGATCCCCGCTACACAGCCGTATACTTTTTATAATTTTGTGGAATCGGGAACCTTGAAATATTTAACATAACGCGGATCGACTGTCTCTGTCTCTTTCTAGATCGGAATAATCGATGTTTCCCGGCAAACTATTGGGAGATTAATTAAACTTTATACATGAAATTACTCGTTTTGGTCCCCGCTACACAGCCGTATACTTTTTATAATTTTGTGGAATCGGGAACCTTGAAATATTTAACATAACGCGGATCGACTGTCTCTGTCTCTTTCTAGATCGGAATTATCGATGTTTCCCGGAAAACTATTCGGAGATTAATTAAACTTTATACACGAAATTACTCGTTTTGATCCCCGCTACACAGCCGTATACTTTTTATAATTTTGTGGAATCGGTAACCTTGAGATATTTAACATAACGCGGATCGACTGTCTCTGTCTCTTTCTAGATCGGAATTATCGATGTTTCCCGGCAAACTATTGGGAGATTATTTAAACTTTATACATGAAATTACTCGTTTTGATCCCCGCTACACAGCCGTATACTTTTTATAATTTTGTGGAATCGGTAACCTGGAGATATTTAACATAACGCGGATCGACTGTCTCTGTCTCTTTCTAGATCGGAATAATCGATGTTTCCCGGCAAACTATTGGGAGATTAATTAAACTTTATACATGAAATTACTCGTTTTGGTCCCCGCTACACAGCCGTATACTTTTTATAATTTTGTGGAATCGGTAACCTTGAGATATTTAACATAACGCGGATCGACTGTCTCTGTCTCTTTCTAGATCGGAATTATCGATGTTTCCCGGCAAACTATTGGGAGATTATTTAAACTTTATACATGAAATTACTCGTTTTGGTCCCCGCTACACAGCCGTATACTTTTTATAATTTTGTGGAATCGGGAACCTTGAAATATTTAACATAACGCGGATCGACTGTCTCTGTCTCTTTCTAGATCGGAATTATCGATGTTTCCCGGAAAACTATTCGGAGATTAATTAAACTTTATACACGAAATTACTCGTTTTGATCCCCGCTACACAGCCGTATACTTTTTATAATTTTGTGGAATCGGTAACCTTGAGATATTTAACATAACGCGGATCGACTGTCTCTGTCTCTTTCTAGATCGGAATTATCGATGTTTCCCGGCAAACTATTGGGAGATTATTTAAACTTTATACATGAAATTACTCGTTTTGGTCCCCGCTACACAGCCGTATACTTTTTATAATTTTGTGGAATCGGGAACCTTGAAATATTTAACATAACGCGGATCGACTGTCTCTGTCTCTTTCTAGATCGGAATTATCGATGTTTCCCGGAAAACTATTCGGAGATTAATTAAACTTTATACACGAAATTACTCGTTTTGATCCCCGCTACACAGCCGTATACTTTTTATAATTTTGTGGAATCGGTAACCTTGAGATATTTAACATAACGCGGATCGACTGTCTCTGTCTCTTTCTAGATCGGAATTATCGATGTTTCCCGGCAAACTATTGGGAGATTATTTAAACTTTATACATGAAATTACTCGTTTTGATCCCCGCTACACAGCCGTATACTTTTTATAATTTTGTGGAATCGGTAACCTGGAGATATTTAACATAACGCGGATCGACTGTCTCTGTCTCTTTCTAGATCGGAATAATCGATGTTTCCCGGCAAACTATTGGGAGATTAATTAAACTTTATACATGAAATTACTCGTTTTGGTCCCCGCTACACAGCCGTATACTTTTTATAATTTTGTGGAATCGGGAACCTTGAAATATTTAACATAACGCGGATCGACTGTCTCTGTCTCTTTCTAGATCGGAATTATCGATGTTTCCCGGAAAACTATTCGGAGATTAATTAAACTTTATACACGAAATTACTCGTTTTGATCCCCGCTACACAGCCGTATACTTTTTATAATTTTGTGGAATCGGTAACCTTGAGATATTTAACATAACGCGGATCGACTGTCTCTGTCTCTTTCTAGATCGGAATTATCGATGTTTCCCGGCAAACTATTGGGAGATTATTTAAACTTTATACATGAAATTACTCGTTTTGGTCCCCGCTACACAGCCGTATACTTTTTATAATTTTGTGGAATCGGGAACCTTGAAATATTTAACATAACGCGGATCGACTGTCTCTGTCTCTTTCTAGATCGGAATTATCGATGTTTCCCGGAAAACTATTCGGAGATTAATTAAACTTTATACACGAAATTACTCGTTTTGATCCCCGCTACACAGCCGTATACTTTTTATAATTTTGTGGAATCGGTAACCTTGAGATATTTAACATAACGCGGATCGACTGTCTCTGTCTCTTTCTAGATCGGAATTATCGATGTTTCCCGGCAAACTATTGGGAGATTATTTAAACTTTATACATGAAATTACTCGTTTTGGTCCCCGCTACACAGCCGTATACTTTTTATAATTTTGTGGAATCGGGAACCTTGAAATATTTAACATAACGCGGATCGACTGTCTCTGTCTCTTTCTAGATCGGAATTATCGATGTTTCCCGGAAAACTATTCGGAGATTAATTAAACTTTATACACGAAATTACTCGTTTTGATCCCCGCTACACAGCCGTATACTTTTTATAATTTTGTGGAATCGGTAACCTTGAGATATTTAACATAACGCGGATCGACTGTCTCTGTCTCTTTCTAGATCGGAATTATCGATGTTTCCCGGCAAACTATTGGGAGATTATTTAAACTTTATACATGAAATTACTCGTTTTGATCCCCGCTACACAGCCGTATACTTTTTATAATTTTGTGGAATCGGTAACCTGGAGATATTTAACATAACGCGGATCGACTGTCTCTGTCTCTTTCTAGATCGGAATAATCGATGTTTCCCGGCAAACTATTGGGAGATTAATTAAACTTTATACATGAAATTACTCGTTTTGGTCCCCGCTACACAGCCGTATACTTTTTATAATTTTGTGGAATCGGGAACCTTGAAATATTTAACATAACGCGGATCGACTGTCTCTGTCTCTTTCTAGATCGGAATTATCGATGTTTCCCGGAAAACTATTCGGAGATTAATTAAACTTTATACACGAAATTACTCGTTTTGATCCCCGCTACACAGCCGTATACTTTTTATAATTTTGTGGAATCGGTAACCTTGAGATATTTAACATAACGCGGATCGACTGTCTCTGTCTCTTTCTAGATCGGAATTATCGATGTTTCCCGGCAAACTATTGGGAGATTATTTAAACTTTATACATGAAATTACTCGTTTTGGTCCCCGCTACACAGCCGTATACTTTTTATAATTTTGTGGAATCGGGAACCTTGAAATATTTAACATAACGCGGATCGACTGTCTCTGTCTCTTTCTAGATCGGAATTATCGATGTTTCCCGGAAAACTATTCGGAGATTAATTAAACTTTATACACGAAATTACTCGTTTTGATCCCCGCTACACAGCCGTATACTTTTTATAATTTTGTGGAATCGGTAACCTTGAGATATTTAACATAACGCGGATCGACTGTCTCTGTCTCTTTCTAGATCGGAATTATCGATGTTTCCCGGCAAACTATTGGGAGATTATTTAAACTTTATACATGAAATTACTCGTTTTGATCCCCGCTACACAGCCGTATACTTTTTATAATTTTGTGGAATCGGTAACCTGGAGATATTTAACATAACGCGGATCGACTGTCTCTGTCTCTTTCTAGATCGGAATAATCGATGTTTCCCGGCAAACTATTGGGAGATTAATTAAACTTTATACATGAAATTACTCGTTTTGGTCCCCGCTACACAGCCGTATACTTTTTATAATTTTGTGGAATCGGTAACCTTGAGATATTTAACATAACGCGGATCGACTGTCTCTGTCTCTTTCTAGATCGGAATTATCGATGTTTCCCGGCAAACTATTGGGAGATTATTTAAACTTTATACATGAAATTACTCGTTTTGATCCCCGCTACACAGCCGTATACTTTTTATAATTTTGTGGAATCGGTAACCTGGAGATATTTAACATAACGCGGATCGACTGTCTCTGTCTCTTTCTAGATCGGAATAATCGATGTTTCCCGGCAAACTAATGGGAGTTTAATTAAACTTTATGCATCAAATCATTCAGTTTGACTCCTGCAACACAACCAAACACTCTCTGTAATTTTCTGAACTGAAAAACCACTGAAATTGCGCTCGAAATGCGGAGCGACGGGTCGACGCGTCTGCACTGTGCGACAGCTAGTCAAAACGTCCGAACAGCGTATTGTTTTCGATCTCTTGGTATAATATTCGTATTCCTTGCTGTGTATAGCTTCCGATCGATTATTGCAATGGTCAAAGTTCCAGCGGCGTAATGCTTTCCATAAGATTACAT
>NC_135021.1:3790000-3792500 GCF_051020955.1 Megalopta genalis | reverse complement strand
GGGATAAATACCGTCCTGCTGATGAGGAGCTCAGATGGAAATGCCCCTACCGCATGGATGACATTATAAAATAAGGTTCTTAGAACTACTGGCACACTCCTCCATTGCCTGCTCGAGATGTTATCGAGACCCGATGCCGAGGAGAGCGGGATCTCATTGGCCTGGATCTCATGGCCACGAACCGGCTCAGCGATCCAATGCAGGTCCTCCCTTTCCTGAACTGGATGAAGGTGTTCAATGGGGACAGAAGGACTGGTGAGCATAGGTGTCCAGTACTCCACCATCTCGCCAACGGTTGGTGTTTGAGCCTGCACCGGGCCATCCAGTACAAGCTTGGCCGCGCGAGACATGTCCTTCTTCCAGAGTTCCTGCATAGCCGCATACTCCCTTCTCCTCAGTCTCCACCTCGGCACGGGCCCGGCAGGTGCAGCTTTAGGTGGCCGGAGCAGTGGTGTTCTCCGCTCCTTTACTTTCGCAGAAGGCGTCGGAAAGACTCGTTGAAGCCATCGACAACAAGCACTCGGTGTTATTGGTTCTCGATTAAGAACCGTTCTCGCAAGACTTACGAGTTCCTCCGCTTCATGGGATTTCACCCTTTCGGCCGGATCAATCAGCTTACGGATAGCGTCAATATATTGGCACTGATGTTGCTGTGCCGACGCAGAGTGCTCCTGAACAGGAGTAGGCGAATCCGCCTGTCGATGACTTGTGTCGTGATGTTGAGTGACACTGGAGGCTGAAGGTTGAGACTCAACGGCAGTTCCACGCTCGCGGCATACACCGATCTTCTGTGTAACAAGAGCTTTATACGTCAATTTCTTTCTGAGGCCCTTCAGTCGATCAAGACTGAATTTATTGTCGAAGACCGTCAGCAGATGTTCGTTCATAAATTTGACGTTGCCCTGCACACTCGCAAGCGCCTCAGCCGCCGCCACCATCTCAGTCTCCTCCTGAGTCCACCTAACCTTCTTTACCGCCACCTGCACTCGTTGGTTGGCCTCGTCTGGATGAGCTCTCCTCACATGGACCCCCAACCCGATGGAAGTGGGAAAGGATCGCGAACAATGGGGACATGGATGTAGTGCCCCCCGTGACGCAAGATGTTGTGCGTCGTTACTGGACTGGTTGGGTTTATTTCTGGAGGTCGTCGGACAGACACTCCGACTCACTGTGGCCGCTGTCGTAGGGTCGGCGATCCGAGTGGCCCGAGGGCCCGCCGACAATGGGTCACTTGACCCATAATCTTTCTTGTGATTCTTCGGGCCTACGACAATAGAGCCATGGGGGTGGCAACCCCATGACCCATAACATGCCTCCCTCAAAGTGACTAGAGCCGCCGCCACATTAGCGCGAAGGCAGGCCATTTGGGTGGGCTGCACCCTTACAGCGGCTCATTACTGCTAGGCAGCACGTCGTGTCGCACAGGATTTAGCCGCAATGCACTGAATGGACAGGTCCAAACAATACATCACGTTACCGTCGGGAACCACGAGGAGGTACCTGTGCGACTAGGACGGGAGAGGCTAATGGACCTAACAAGAGGTCTATATTACGCATCACCGTCCCGCGGGAGGCCAAGGCACGGGACCGAGCTCGGATCCCAGCCACGAGAGCCGTTCACCTCGCCCAGGCCCGGCACGTCAGCCAGACCCGCTTCCCGACCAAGCCCGACACGCCCCGCTCCTCAGAGCCAATCCTTATCCCGAAGTTACGGATCCAATTTGCCGACTTCCCTTACCTACATTAATCTATCGACTAGAGGCTCTTTACCTTGGAGACCTGCTGCGGATATGGGTACGAACCGGCGCGACACCTCCACGTGGCCCTCTCCTGGATTTTCAAGGTCCGAGGGGATGATCCGGACACCGCCGCAACTGCGGTGCTCTTCGCGTTCCAAACCCTATCTCCCTGCTAGAGGTTTCCAGGGAACTCGAACGCTTATACAGAAAAGAAAACTCTCCCCGGATCTCCCGACGGCGTCTCCAGGTCATTTTGGGTTACCCCGACGAACACTCTTACGAGGGCCCGAATGGTATGCGGTTCCGCTGCCGGGTTCCGGAATAGAAACCGGATTCCCTTTCGCCCAATGGGTGTTTTTTGTGCATGTATATAATAACAAAATATGCTGCGATTTATATAATAATAAAAAAAATAATAAAATAGCTGCGTTTTTTTTACAAGTGTTTAACGTCTTAGGACACCTCATCTACATAGGATTTCTCTTAGGGCTTAGGATCGACTGACTCGTGTGCAACGGCTGTTCACACGAAACCCTTCTCCACGTCAGTCCTCCAGGGCCTCGCTGGAGTATTTGCTACTACCACCAAGATCTGCGCCGACGGCGGCTCCAGGCAGGCTCACGCCCAGACCCTTCTGCGCACACCGTCGCGACCCTCCTACTCGTCAGAGCTTCATAGAGGACAATAAATTGCCCCGCTTCACACATACCACTGACGGTGGAGTATAGGCGCGACGCTTCAGCGCCATCCATTTTCAGGGC
>NC_135021.1:3745000-3782500 GCF_051020955.1 Megalopta genalis | reverse complement strand
TGAAAATTTTCACAAACTTTTTAAAGTCCCATCGCATCGAGTAAACTTTTTTAATAACGCGTCCGCACGATTCTAAATGCTTAATCCATATGTGAAATCGTTCACTGATCACGAATATCGCATTTAAAAAAATTACAAAAATTTATTTTTCAAAATAATCAAAAAAAACCGAAAAATCACAAGAGTAAAGTACCATTATTTTAAACAACATGTCGTTCTAAATGCTTAATCCCTATGTAAAAAAGTTATTTAAGCAAGAATATGTAATCGAAAAAAATTAGAAAAATTTATTTTAGCCGTAAATCGAAAATAATGGGGACACCGGAGCTGTTCGAAGCGCCGAGACGCGCCGCGTACGGCCGAATATTTTCCAAGTCCCAACGTACCGATCAAGAGTAAAGTACCATTTTCCTACATTAGATTTCGTTCTAAATGCTTAATCCCTATGTAAAAACGTTAGTTAAGCAAGAATATCGTATTTTTAAAAAAATCTAATGATAGGATTTTCCAGAAAATTGAAAAAACCGAAAAATGTCAAGAGTAAAGTGCCATTTTCTGACATTAGATTTCGTTCTAAATGCTTAATCCCTATGTAGAAACGTTAGTTAAGCAAGAATATCGTATTTTTAAAAAAATCTAATGATAGGATTTTTCAGAAAATTGAAAAAACCGTAAAATGTCAAGAGTAAAGTGCCATTATTTTAAACAATGTATCGTTCTAAATGCTTAATCCCTATGTAAAAAAGTTATTTAAGCAAGAATATGTTATTGAAAAAAATTAGAAAAATTTATTTTAGCCGTAAATCGAAAATAATGGGGACACCGGAGCTGTTCGAAGCGCCGAGACGCGCCGCGTACGGCCGAATATTTTCTAAGTCCCAACGTACCGATCAAGAGTAAAGTACCATTTTCCTACATTAGATTTCGTTCTAAATGCTTAATCCCTATGTAAAAACGTTAGTTAAGCAAGAATATCGTATTTTTAAAAAAATCTAATGATAGGATTTTCCAGAAAATTGAAAAAACCGAAAAATGTCAAGAGTAAAGTGCCATTTTCTGACATTAGATTTCGTTCTAAATGCTTAATCCCTATGTAGAAACGTTAGTTAAGCAAGAATATCGTATTTTTAAAAAAATCTAATGGTAGGATTTTTCAGAAAATTGAAAAAACCGTAAAATGTCAAGAGTAAAGTGCCCTTATTTTAAACATTATATCGTTCTAAATGCTTAATCCCTATGTAAAAAAGTTATCTAAGCAAGAATATGTTATTGAATAAAATGAGAAAAATTTATTTTAGCCGTAAATCGAAAATAATGGGTCGAGCGAATCGGTCGATTGCGCCGAGACGCGCTATGATGCAACAGACGAGCGATTGGAACGCCCGAATATTTTCAAAGTCCCAACGTACCGGTCAAGAGTAAAGTACCATTTTCCTACATTAGATTTCGTTCTAAATGCTTAATCCCTATGTAAAAACGTTAGTTAAGCAAGAATATCGTATTTTTAAAAAAATCTAATGATAGGATTTTCCAGAAAATTGAAAAAACCGAAAAATGTCAAGAGTAAAGTGCCATTTTCTGACATTAGATTTCGTTCTAAATGCTTAATCCCTATGTAGAAACGTTAGTTAAGCAAGATTATCGTATTTTTAAAAAAATCTAATGATAGGATTTTTCAGAAAATTGAAAAAACCGTAAAATGTCAAGAGTAAAGTGCCCTTATTTTAAACATTATATCGTTCTAAATGCTTAATCCCTATGTAAAAAAGTTATCTAAGCAAGAATATGTTATTGAATAAAATGAGAAAAATTTATTTTAGCCGTAAATCGAAAATAATGGGTCGAGCGAATCGGTCGATTGCGCCGAGACGCGCTATGATGCAACAGACGAGCGATTGGAACGCCCGAATATTTTCAAAGTCCCAACGTACCGGTCAAGAGTAAAGTACCATTTTCCTACATTAGATTTCGTTCTAAATGCTTAATCCCTATGTAAAAACGTTAGTTAAGCAAGAATATCGTATTTTAAAAAAAATCTAATGATAGGATTTTCCAGAAAATTGAAAAAACCGAAAAATGTCAAGAGTAAAGTGCCATTTTCTGACATTAGATTTCGTTCTAAATGCTTAATCCCTATGTAGAAACGTTAGTTATGCAAGATTATCGTATTTTTAAAAAAATCTAATGATAGGATTTTTCAGAAAATTGAAAAAACCGTAAAATGTCAAGAGTAAAGTGCCCTTATTTTAAACATTATATCGTTCTAAATGCTTAATCCCTATGTAAAAAAGTTATCTAAGCAAGAATATGTTATTGAATAAAATGAGAAAAATTTATTTTAGCCGTAAATCGAAAATAATGGGTCGAGCGAATCGGTCGATTGCGCCGAGACGCGCTATGATGCAACAGACGAGCGATTGGAACGCCCGAATATTTTCAAAGTCCCAACGTACCGGTCAAGAGTAAAGTACCATTTTCCTACATTAGATTTCGTTCTAAATGCTTAATCCCTATGTAAAAACGTTAGTTAAGCAAGAATATCGTATTTTTAAAAAAATCTAATGATAGGATTTTCCAGAAAATTGAAAAAACCGAAAAATGTCAAGAGTAAAGTGCCATTTTCTGACATTAGATTTCGTTCTAAATGCTTAATCCCTATGTAGAAACGTTAGTTAAGCAAGAATATCGTATTTTTAAAAAAATCTAATGGTAGGATTTTTCAGAAAATTGAAAAAACCGTAAAATGTCAAGAGTAAAGTGCCCTTATTTTAAACATTATATCGTTCTAAATGCTTAATCCCTATGTAAAAAAGTTATCTAAGCAAGAATATGTTATTGAATAAAATGAGAAAAATTTATTTTAGCCGTAAATCGAAAATAATGGGTCGAGCGAATCGGTCGATTGCGCCGAGACGCGCTATGATGCAACAGACGAGCGATTGGAACGCCCGAATATTTTCAAAGTCCCAACGTACCGATCAAGAGTAAAGTACCATTTTCCTACATTAGATTTCGTTCTAAATGCTTAATCCCTATGTAAAAACGTTAGTTAAGCAAGAATATCGTATTTTTAAAAAAATCTAATGATAGGATTTTCCAGAAAATTGAAAAAACCGAAAAATGTCAAGAGTAAAGTGCCATTTTCTGACATTAGATTTCGTTCTAAATGCTTAATCCCTATGTAGAAACGTTAGTTAAGCAAGAATATCGTATTTTTAAAAAAATCTAATGGTAGGATTTTTCAGAAAATTGAAAAAACCGTAAAATGTCAAGAGTAAAGTGCCCTTATTTTAAACATTATATCGTTCTAAATGCTTAATCCCTATGTAAAAAAGTTATCTAAGCAAGAATATGTTATTGAATAAAATGAGAAAAATTTATTTTAGCCGTAAATCGAAAATAATGGGTCGAGCGAATCGGTCGATTGCGCCGAGACGCGCTATGATGCAACAGACGAGCGATTGGAACGCCCGAATATTTTCAAAGTCCCAACGTACCGGTCAAGAGTAAAGTACCATTTTCCTACATTAGATTTCGTTCTAAATGCTTAATCCCTATGTAAAAACGTTAGTTAAGCAAGAATATCGTATTTTTAAAAAAATCTAATGATAGGATTTTCCAGAAAATTGAAAAAACCGAAAAATGTCAAGAGTAAAGTGCCATTTTCTGACATTAGATTTCGTTCTAAATGCTTAATCCCTATGTAGAAACGTTAGTTAAGCAAGAATATCGTATTTTTAAAAAAATCTAATGGTAGGATTTTTCAGAAAATTGAAAAAACCGTAAAATGTCAAGAGTAAAGTGCCCTTATTTTAAACATTATATCGTTCTAAATGCTTAATCCCTATGTAAAAAAGTTATCTAAGCAAGAATATGTTATTGAATAAAATGAGAAAAATTTATTTTAGCCGTAAATCGAAAATAATGGGTCGAGCGAATCGGTCGATTGCGCCGAGACGCGCTATGATGCAACAGACGAGCGATTGGAACGCCCGAATATTTTCAAAGTCCCAACGTACCGATCAAGAGTAAAGTACCATTTTCCTACATTAGATTTCGTTCTAAATGCTTAATCCCTATGTAAAAACGTTAGTTAAGCAAGAATATCGTATTTTTAAAAAAATCTAATGATAGGATTTTCCAGAAAATTGAAAAAACCGAAAAATGTCAAGAGTAAAGTGCCATTTTCTGACATTAGATTTCGTTCTAAATGCTTAATCCCTATGTAGAAACGTTAGTTAAGCAAGAATATCGTATTTTTAAAAAAATCTAATGGTAGGATTTTTCAGAAAATTGAAAAAACCGTAAAATGTCAAGAGTAAAGTGCCCTTATTTTAAACATTATATCGTTCTAAATGCTTAATCCCTATGTAAAAAAGTTATCTAAGCAAGAATATGTTATTGAATAAAATGAGAAAAATTTATTTTAGCCGTAAATCGAAAATAATGGGTCGAGCGAATCGGTCGATTGCGCCGAGACGCGCTATGATGCAACAGACGAGCGATTGGAACGCCCGAATATTTTCAAAGTCCCAACGTACCGATCAAGAGTAAAGTACCATTTTCCTACATTAGATTTCGTTCTAAATGCTTAATCCCTATGTAAAAACGTTAGTTAAGCAAGAATATCGTATTTTTAAAAAAATCTAATGATAGGATTTTCCAGAAAATTGAAAAAACCGAAAAATGTCAAGAGTAAAGTGCCATTTTCTGACATTAGATTTCGTTCTAAATGCTTAATCCCTATGTAGAAACGTTAGTTAAGCAAGAATATCGTATTTTTAAAAAAATCTAATGGTAGGATTTTTCAGAAAATTGAAAAAACCGTAAAATGTCAAGAGTAAAGTGCCCTTATTTTAAACATTATATCGTTCTAAATGCTTAATCCCTATGTAAAAAAGTTATCTAAGCAAGAATATGTTATTGAATAAAATGAGAAAAATTTATTTTAGCCGTAAATCGAAAATAATGGGTCGAGCGAATCGGTCGATTGCGCCGAGACGCGCTATGATGCAACAGACGAGCGATTGGAACGCCCGAATATTTTCAAAGTCCCAACGTACCGATCAAGAGTAAAGTACCATTTTCCTACATTAGATTTCGTTCTAAATGCTTAATCCCTATGTAAAAACGTTAGTTAAGCAAGAATATCGTATTTTTAAAAAAATCTAATGATAGGATTTTCCAGAAAATTGAAAAAACCGAAAAATGTCAAGAGTAAAGTGCCATTTTCTGACATTAGATTTCGTTCTAAATGCTTAATCCCTATGTAGAAACGTTAGTTAAGCAAGAATATCGTATTTTTAAAAAAATCTAATGGTAGGATTTTTCAGAAAATTGAAAAAACCGTAAAATGTCAAGAGTAAAGTGCCCTTATTTTAAACATTATATCGTTCTAAATGCTTAATCCCTATGTAAAAAAGTTATCTAAGCAAGAATATGTTATTGAATAAAATGAGAAAAATTTATTTTAGCCGTAAATCGAAAATAATGGGTCGAGCGAATCGGTCGATTGCGCCGAGACGCGCTATGATGCAACAGACGAGCGATTGGAACGCCCGAATATTTTCAAAGTCCCAACGTACCGATCAAGAGTAAAGTACCATTTTCCTACATTAGATTTCGTTCTAAATGCTTAATCCCTATGTAAAAACGTTAGTTAAGCAAGAATATCGTATTTTTAAAAAAATCTAATGATAGGATTTTCCAGAAAATTGAAAAAACCGAAAAATGTCAAGAGTAAAGTGCCATTTTCTGACATTAGATTTCGTTCTAAATGCTTAATCCCTATGTAGAAACGTTAGTTATGCAAGATTATCGTATTTTTAAAAAAATCTAATGATAGGATTTTTCAGAAAATTGAAAAAACCGTAAAATGTCAAGAGTAAAGTGCCCTTATTTTAAACATTATATCGTTCTAAATGCTTAATCCCTATGTAAAAAAGTTATCTAAGCAAGAATATGTTATTGAATAAAATGAGAAAAATTTATTTTAGCCGTAAATCGAAAATAATGGGTCGAGCGAATCGGTCGATTGCGCCGAGACGCGCTATGATGCAACAGACGAGCGATTGGAACGCCCGAATATTTTCAAAGTCCCAACGTACCGGTCAAGAGTAAAGTACCATTTTCCTACATTAGATTTCGTTCTAAATGCTTAATCCCTATGTAAAAACGTTAGTTAAGCAAGAATATCGTATTTTAAAAAAAATCTAATGATAGGATTTTCCAGAAAATTGAAAAAACCGAAAAATGTCAAGAGTAAAGTGCCATTTTCTGACATTAGATTTCGTTCTAAATGCTTAATCCCTATGTAGAAACGTTAGTTAAGCAAGAATATCGTATTTTTAAAAAAATCTAATGATAGGATTTTTCAGAAAATTGAAAAAACCGTAAAATGTCAAGAGTAAAGTGCCATTATTTTAAACAATGTATCGTTCTAAATGCTTAATCCCTATGTAAAAAAGTTATTTAAGCAAGAATATGTTATTGAAAAAAATTAGAAAAATTTATTTTAGCCGTAAATCGAAAATAATGGGTCGAGCGAATCGGTCGATTGCGCCGAGACGCGCCATGATGCAACAGACGAGCGATTGGAACGCCCGAATATTTTCAAAGTCCCAACGTACCGATCAAGAGTAAAGTACCATTTTCCTACATTAGATTTCGTTCTAAATGCTTAATCCCTATGTAAAAACGTTAGTTAAGCAAGAATATCGTATTTTTAAAAAAATCTAATGATAGGATTTTCCAGAAAATTGAAAAAACCGAAAAATGTCAAGAGTAAAGTGCCATTTTCTGACATTAGATTTCGTTCTAAATGCTTAATCCCTATGTAGAAACGTTAGTTATGCAAGATTATCGTATTTTTAAAAAAATCTAATGATAGGATTTTTCAGAAAATTGAAAAAACCGTAAAATGTCAAGAGTAAAGTGCCCTTATTTTAAACATTATATCGTTCTAAATGCTTAATCCCTATGTAAAAAAGTTATCTAAGCAAGAATATGTTATTGAATAAAATGAGAAAAATTTATTTTAGCCGTAAATCGAAAATAATGGGTCGAGCGAATCGGTCGATTGCGCCGAGACGCGCTATGATGCAACAGACGAGCGATTGGAACGCCCGAATATTTTCAAAGTCCCAACGTACCGGTCAAGAGTAAAGTACCATTTTCCTACATTAGATTTCGTTCTAAATGCTTAATCCCTATGTAAAAACGTTAGTTAAGCAAGAATATCGTATTTTAAAAAAAATCTAATGATAGGATTTTCCAGAAAATTGAAAAAACCGAAAAATGTCAAGAGTAAAGTGCCATTTTCTGACATTAGATTTCGTTCTAAATGCTTAATCCCTATGTAGAAACGTTAGTTAAGCAAGATTATCGTATTTTTAAAAAAATCTAATGATAGGATTTTTCAGAAAATTGAAAAAACCGTAAAATGTCAAGAGTAAAGTGCCCTTATTTTAAACATTATATCGTTCTAAATGCTTAATCCCTATGTAAAAAAGTTATCTAAGCAAGAATATGTTATTGAATAAAATGAGAAAAATTTATTTTAGCCGTAAATCGAAAATAATGGGTCGAGCGAATCGGTCGATTGCGCCGAGACGCGCTATGATGCAACAGACGAGCGATTGGAACGCCCGAATATTTTCAAAGTCCCAACGTACCGGTCAAGAGTAAAGTACCATTTTCCTACATTAGATTTCGTTCTAAATGCTTAATCCCTATGTAAAAACGTTAGTTAAGCAAGAATATCGTATTTTTAAAAAAATCTAATGATAGGATTTTCCAGAAAATTGAAAAAACCGAAAAATGTCAAGAGTAAAGTGCCATTTTCTGACATTAGATTTCGTTCTAAATGCTTAATCCCTATGTAGAAACGTTAGTTAAGCAAGAATATCGTATTTTTAAAAAAATCTAATGGTAGGATTTTTCAGAAAATTGAAAAAACCGTAAAATGTCAAGAGTAAAGTGCCCTTATTTTAAACATTATATCGTTCTAAATGCTTAATCCCTATGTAAAAAAGTTATCTAAGCAAGAATATGTTATTGAATAAAATGAGAAAAATTTATTTTAGCCGTAAATCGAAAATAATGGGTCGAGCGAATCGGTCGATTGCGCCGAGACGCGCTATGATGCAACAGACGAGCGATTGGAACGCCCGAATATTTTCAAAGTCCCAACGTACCGGTCAAGAGTAAAGTACCATTTTCCTACATTAGATTTCGTTCTAAATGCTTAATCCCTATGTAAAAACGTTAGTTAAGCAAGAATATCGTATTTTTAAAAAAATCTAATGATAGGATTTTCCAGAAAATTGAAAAAACCGAAAAATGTCAAGAGTAAAGTGCCATTTTCTGACATTAGATTTCGTTCTAAATGCTTAATCCCTATGTAGAAACGTTAGTTAAGCAAGAATATCGTATTTTTAAAAAAATCTAATGGTAGGATTTTTCAGAAAATTGAAAAAACCGTAAAATGTCAAGAGTAAAGTGCCCTTATTTTAAACATTATATCGTTCTAAATGCTTAATCCCTATGTAAAAAAGTTATCTAAGCAAGAATATGTTATTGAATAAAATGAGAAAAATTTATTTTAGCCGTAAATCGAAAATAATGGGTCGAGCGAATCGGTCGATTGCGCCGAGACGCGCTATGATGCAACAGACGAGCGATTGGAACGCCCGAATATTTTCAAAGTCCCAACGTACCGGTCAAGAGTAAAGTACCATTTTCCTACATTAGATTTCGTTCTAAATGCTTAATCCCTATGTAAAAACGTTAGTTAAGCAAGAATATCGTATTTTTAAAAAAATCTAATGATAGGATTTTCCAGAAAATTGAAAAAACCGAAAAATGTCAAGAGTAAAGTGCCATTTTCTGACATTAGATTTCGTTCTAAATGCTTAATCCCTATGTAGAAACGTTAGTTAAGCAAGAATATCGTATTTTTAAAAAAATCTAATGGTAGGATTTTTCAGAAAATTGAAAAAACCGTAAAATGTCAAGAGTAAAGTGCCCTTATTTTAAACATTATATCGTTCTAAATGCTTAATCCCTATGTAAAAAAGTTATCTAAGCAAGAATATGTTATTGAATAAAATGAGAAAAATTTATTTTAGCCGTAAATCGAAAATAATGGGTCGAGCGAATCGGTCGATTGCGCCGAGACGCGCTATGATGCAACAGACGAGCGATTGGAACGCCCGAATATTTTCAAAGTCCCAACGTACCGATCAAGAGTAAAGTACCATTTTCCTACATTAGATTTCGTTCTAAATGCTTAATCCCTATGTAAAAACGTTAGTTAAGCAAGAATATCGTATTTTAAAAAAAATCTAATGATAGGATTTTCCAGAAAATTGAAAAAACCGAAAAATGTCAAGAGTAAAGTGCCATTTTCTGACATTAGATTTCGTTCTAAATGCTTAATCTCTATGTAGAAACGTTAGTTAAGCAAGAATATCGTATTTTTAAAAAAATCTAATGGTAGGATTTTTCAGAAAATTGAAAAAACCGTAAAATGTCAAGAGTAAAGTGCCCTTATTTTAAACATTATATCGTTCTAAATGCTTAATCCCTATGTAAAAAAGTTATCTAAGCAAGAATATGTTATTGAATAAAATGAGAAAAATTTATTTTAGCCGTAAATCGAAAATAATGGGTCGAGCGAATCGGTCGATTGCGCCGAGACGCGCTATGATGCAACAGACGAGCGATTGGAACGCCCGAATATTTTCAAAGTCCCAACGTACCGGTCAAGAGTAAAGTACCATTTTCCTACATTAGATTTCGTTCTAAATGCTTAATCCCTATGTAAAAACGTTAGTTAAGCAAGAATATCGTATTTTTAAAAAAATCTAATGATAGGATTTTCCAGAAAATTGAAAAAACCGAAAAATGTCAAGAGTAAAGTGCCATTTTCTGACATTAGATTTCGTTCTAAATGCTTAATCCCTATGTAGAAACGTTAGTTAAGCAAGAATATCGTATTTTTAAAAAAATCTAATGGTAGGATTTTTCAGAAAATTGAAAAAACCGTAAAATGTCAAGAGTAAAGTGCCCTTATTTTAAACATTATATCGTTCTAAATGCTTAATCCCTATGTAAAAAAGTTATCTAAGCAAGAATATGTTATTGAATAAAATGAGAAAAATTTATTTTAGCCGTAAATCGAAAATAATGGGTCGAGCGAATCGGTCGATTGCGCCGAGACGCGCTATGATGCAACAGACGAGCGATTGGAACGCCCGAATATTTTCAAAGTCCCAACGTACCGGTCAAGAGTAAAGTACCATTTTCCTACATTAGATTTCGTTCTAAATGCTTAATCCCTATGTAAAAACGTTAGTTAAGCAAGAATATCGTATTTTTAAAAAAATCTAATGATAGGATTTTCCAGAAAATTGAAAAAACCGAAAAATGTCAAGAGTAAAGTGCCATTTTCTGACATTAGATTTCGTTCTAAATGCTTAATCCCTATGTAGAAACGTTAGTTAAGCAAGATTATCGTATTTTTAAAAAAATCTAATGATAGGATTTTTCAGAAAATTGAAAAAACCGTAAAATGTCAAGAGTAAAGTGCCCTTATTTTAAACATTATATCGTTCTAAATGCTTAATCCCTATGTAAAAAAGTTATCTAAGCAAGAATATGTTATTGAATAAAATGAGAAAAATTTATTTTAGCCGTAAATCGAAAATAATGGGTCGAGCGAATCGGTCGATTGCGCCGAGACGCGCTATGATGCAACAGACGAGCGATTGGAACGCCCGAATATTTTCAAAGTCCCAACGTACCGGTCAAGAGTAAAGTACCATTTTCCTACATTAGATTTCGTTCTAAATGCTTAATCCCTATGTAAAAACGTTAGTTAAGCAAGAATATCGTATTTTAAAAAAAATCTAATGATAGGATTTTCCAGAAAATTGAAAAAACCGAAAAATGTCAAGAGTAAAGTGCCATTTTCTGACATTAGATTTCGTTCTAAATGCTTAATCCCTATGTAGAAACGTTAGTTATGCAAGATTATCGTATTTTTAAAAAAATCTAATGATAGGATTTTTCAGAAAATTGAAAAAACCGTAAAATGTCAAGAGTAAAGTGCCCTTATTTTAAACATTATATCGTTCTAAATGCTTAATCCCTATGTAAAAAAGTTATCTAAGCAAGAATATGTTATTGAATAAAATGAGAAAAATTTATTTTAGCCGTAAATCGAAAATAATGGGTCGAGCGAATCGGTCGATTGCGCCGAGACGCGCTATGATGCAACAGACGAGCGATTGGAACGCCCGAATATTTTCAAAGTCCCAACGTACCGGTCAAGAGTAAAGTACCATTTTCCTACATTAGATTTCGTTCTAAATGCTTAATCCCTATGTAAAAACGTTAGTTAAGCAAGAATATCGTATTTTTAAAAAAATCTAATGATAGGATTTTCCAGAAAATTGAAAAAACCGAAAAATGTCAAGAGTAAAGTGCCATTTTCTGACATTAGATTTCGTTCTAAATGCTTAATCCCTATGTAGAAACGTTAGTTAAGCAAGAATATCGTATTTTTAAAAAAATCTAATGGTAGGATTTTTCAGAAAATTGAAAAAACCGTAAAATGTCAAGAGTAAAGTGCCCTTATTTTAAACATTATATCGTTCTAAATGCTTAATCCCTATGTAAAAAAGTTATCTAAGCAAGAATATGTTATTGAATAAAATGAGAAAAATTTATTTTAGCCGTAAATCGAAAATAATGGGTCGAGCGAATCGGTCGATTGCGCCGAGACGCGCTATGATGCAACAGACGAGCGATTGGAACGCCCGAATATTTTCAAAGTCCCAACGTACCGATCAAGAGTAAAGTACCATTTTCCTACATTAGATTTCGTTCTAAATGCTTAATCCCTATGTAAAAACGTTAGTTAAGCAAGAATATCGTATTTTTAAAAAAATCTAATGATAGGATTTTCCAGAAAATTGAAAAAACCGAAAAATGTCAAGAGTAAAGTGCCATTTTCTGACATTAGATTTCGTTCTAAATGCTTAATCCCTATGTAGAAACGTTAGTTAAGCAAGAATATCGTATTTTTAAAAAAATCTAATGGTAGGATTTTTCAGAAAATTGAAAAAACCGTAAAATGTCAAGAGTAAAGTGCCCTTATTTTAAACATTATATCGTTCTAAATGCTTAATCCCTATGTAAAAAAGTTATCTAAGCAAGAATATGTTATTGAATAAAATGAGAAAAATTTATTTTAGCCGTAAATCGAAAATAATGGGTCGAGCGAATCGGTCGATTGCGCCGAGACGCGCTATGATGCAACAGACGAGCGATTGGAACGCCCGAATATTTTCAAAGTCCCAACGTACCGGTCAAGAGTAAAGTACCATTTTCCTACATTAGATTTCGTTCTAAATGCTTAATCCCTATGTAAAAACGTTAGTTAAGCAAGAATATCGTATTTTTAAAAAAATCTAATGATAGGATTTTCCAGAAAATTGAAAAAACCGAAAAATGTCAAGAGTAAAGTGCCATTTTCTGACATTAGATTTCGTTCTAAATGCTTAATCCCTATGTAGAAACGTTAGTTAAGCAAGAATATCGTATTTTTAAAAAAATCTAATGGTAGGATTTTTCAGAAAATTGAAAAAACCGTAAAATGTCAAGAGTAAAGTGCCCTTATTTTAAACATTATATCGTTCTAAATGCTTAATCCCTATGTAAAAAAGTTATCTAAGCAAGAATATGTTATTGAATAAAATGAGAAAAATTTATTTTAGCCGTAAATCGAAAATAATGGGTCGAGCGAATCGGTCGATTGCGCCGAGACGCGCTATGATGCAACAGACGAGCGATTGGAACGCCCGAATATTTTCAAAGTCCCAACGTACCGATCAAGAGTAAAGTACCATTTTCCTACATTAGATTTCGTTCTAAATGCTTAATCCCTATGTAAAAACGTTAGTTAAGCAAGAATATCGTATTTTTAAAAAAATCTAATGATAGGATTTTCCAGAAAATTGAAAAAACCGAAAAATGTCAAGAGTAAAGTGCCATTTTCTGACATTAGATTTCGTTCTAAATGCTTAATCCCTATGTAGAAACGTTAGTTAAGCAAGAATATCGTATTTTTAAAAAAATCTAATGGTAGGATTTTTCAGAAAATTGAAAAAACCGTAAAATGTCAAGAGTAAAGTGCCCTTATTTTAAACATTATATCGTTCTAAATGCTTAATCCCTATGTAAAAAAGTTATCTAAGCAAGAATATGTTATTGAATAAAATGAGAAAAATTTATTTTAGCCGTAAATCGAAAATAATGGGTCGAGCGAATCGGTCGATTGCGCCGAGACGCGCTATGATGCAACAGACGAGCGATTGGAACGCCCGAATATTTTCAAAGTCCCAACGTACCGGTCAAGAGTAAAGTACCATTTTCCTACATTAGATTTCGTTCTAAATGCTTAATCCCTATGTAAAAACGTTAGTTAAGCAAGAATATCGTATTTTTAAAAAAATCTAATGATAGGATTTTCCAGAAAATTGAAAAAACCGAAAAATGTCAAGAGTAAAGTGCCATTTTCTGACATTAGATTTCGTTCTAAATGCTTAATCCCTATGTAGAAACGTTAGTTAAGCAAGAATATCGTATTTTTAAAAAAATCTAGTGGTAGGATTTTTCAGAAAATTGAAAAAACCGTAAAATGTCAAGAGTAAAGTGCCCTTATTTTAAACATTATATCGTTCTAAATGCTTAATCCCTATGTAAAAAAGTTATCTAAGCAAGAATATGTTATTGAATAAAATGAGAAAAATTTATTTTAGCCGTAAATCGAAAATAATGGGTCGAGCGAATCGGTCGATTGCGCCGAGACGCGCTATGATGCAACAGACGAGCGATTGGAACGCCCGAATATTTTCAAAGTCCCAACGTACCGATCAAGAGTAAAGTACCATTTTCCTACATTAGATTTCGTTCTAAATGCTTAATCCCTATGTAAAAACGTTAGTTAAGCAAGAATATCGTATTTTTAAAAAAATCTAATGATAGGATTTTCCAGAAAATTGAAAAAACCGAAAAATGTCAAGAGTAAAGTGCCATTTTCTGACATTAGATTTCGTTCTAAATGCTTAATCCCTATGTAGAAACGTTAGTTAAGCAAGAATATCGTATTTTTAAAAAAATCTAATGGTAGGATTTTTCAGAAAATTGAAAAAACCGTAAAATGTCAAGAGTAAAGTGCCCTTATTTTAAACATTATATCGTTCTAAATGCTTAATCCCTATGTAAAAAAGTTATCTAAGCAAGAATATGTTATTGAATAAAATGAGAAAAATTTATTTTAGCCGTAAATCGAAAATAATGGGTCGAGCGAATCGGTCGATTGCGCCGAGACGCGCTATGATGCAACAGACGAGCGATTGGAACGCCCGAATATTTTCAAAGTCCCAACGTACCGGTCAAGAGTAAAGTACCATTTTCCTACATTAGATTTCGTTCTAAATGCTTAATCCCTATGTAAAAACGTTAGTTAAGCAAGAATATCGTATTTTTAAAAAAATCTAATGATAGGATTTTCCAGAAAATTGAAAAAACCGAAAAATGTCAAGAGTAAAGTGCCATTTTCTGACATTAGATTTCGTTCTAAATGCTTAATCCCTATGTAGAAACGTTAGTTAAGCAAGAATATCGTATTTTTAAAAAAATCTAATGGTAGGATTTTCCAGAAAATTGAAAAAACCGAAAAATGTCAAGAGTAAAGTGCCATTTTCTGACATTAGATTTCGTTCTAAATGCTTAATCCCTATGTAGAAACGTTAGTTAAGCAAGAATATCGTATTTTTAAAAAAATCTAATGGTAGGATTTTTCAGAAAATTGAAAAAACCGTAAAATGTCAAGAGTAAAGTGCCCTTATTTTAAACATTATATCGTTCTAAATGCTTAATCCCTATGTAAAAAAGTTATCTAAGCAAGAATATGTTATTGAATAAAATGAGAAAAATTTATTTTAGCCGTAAATCGAAAATAATGGGTCGAGCGAATCGGTCGATTGCGCCGAGACGCGCTATGATGCAACAGACGAGCGATTGGAACGCCCGAATATTTTCAAAGTCCCAACGTACCGGTCAAGAGTAAAGTACCATTTTCCTACATTAGATTTCGTTCTAAATGCTTAATCCCTATGTAAAAACGTTAGTTAAGCAAGAATATCGTATTTTTAAAAAAATCTAATGATAGGATTTACCAGAAAATTGAAAAAACCGAAAAATGTCAAGAGTAAAGTGCCATTTTCTGACATTAGATTTCGTTCTAAATGCTTAATCCCTATGTAGAAACGTTAGTTAAGCAAGAATATCGTATTTTTAAAAAAATCTAATGGTAGGATTTTTCAGAAAATTGAAAAAACCGTAAAATGTCAAGAGTAAAGTGCCCTTATTTTAAACATTATATCGTTCTAAATGCTTAATCCCTATGTAAAAAAGTTATCTAAGCAAGAATATGTTATTGAATAAAATGAGAAAAATTTATTTTAGCCGTAAATCGAAAATAATGGGTCGAGCGAATCGGTCGATTGCGCCGAGACGCGCTATGATGCAACAGACGAGCGATTGGAACGCCCGAATATTTTCAAAGTCCCAACGTACCGATCAAGAGTAAAGTACCATTTTCCTACATTAGATTTCGTTCTAAATGCTTAATCCCTATGTAAAAACGTTAGTTAAGCAAGAATATCGTATTTTTAAAAAAATCTAATGATAGGATTTTCCAGAAAATTGAAAAAACCGAAAAATGTCAAGAGTAAAGTGCCATTTTCTGACATTAGATTTCGTTCTAAATGCTTAATCCCTATGTAGAAACGTTAGTTAAGCAAGAATATCGTATTTTTAAAAAAATCTAATGGTAGGATTTTTCAGAAAATTGAAAAAACCGTAAAATGTCAAGAGTAAAGTGCCCTTATTTTAAACATTATATCGTTCTAAATGCTTAATCCCTATGTAAAAAAGTTATCTAAGCAAGAATATGTTATTGAATAAAATGAGAAAAATTTATTTTAGCCGTAAATCGAAAATAATGGGTCGAGCGAATCGGTCGATTGCGCCGAGACGCGCTATGATGCAACAGACGAGCGATTGGAACGCCCGAATATTTTCAAAGTCCCAACGTACCGGTCAAGAGTAAAGTACCATTTTCCTACATTAGATTTCGTTCTAAATGCTTAATCCCTATGTAAAAACGTTAGTTAAGCAAGAATATCGTATTTTTAAAAAAATCTAATGATAGGATTTTCCAGAAAATTGAAAAAACCGAAAAATGTCAAGAGTAAAGTGCCATTTTCTGACATTAGATTTCGTTCTAAATGCTTAATCCCTATGTAGAAACGTTAGTTAAGCAAGAATATCGTATTTTTAAAAAAATCTAATGGTAGGATTTTTCAGAAAATTGAAAAAACCGTAAAATGTCAAGAGTAAAGTGCCCTTATTTTAAACATTATATCGTTCTAAATGCTTAATCCCTATGTAAAAAAGTTATCTAAGCAAGAATATGTTATTGAATAAAATGAGAAAAATTTATTTTAGCCGTAAATCGAAAATAATGGGTCGAGCGAATCGGTCGATTGCGCCGAGACGCGCTATGATGCAACAGACGAGCGATTGGAACGCCCGAATATTTTCAAAGTCCCAACGTACCGATCAAGAGTAAAGTACCATTTTCCTACATTAGATTTCGTTCTAAATGCTTAATCCCTATGTAAAAACGTTAGTTAAGCAAGAATATCGTATTTTTAAAAAAATCTAATGATAGGATTTTCCAGAAAATTGAAAAAACCGAAAAATGTCAAGAGTAAAGTGCCATTTTCTGACATTAGATTTCGTTCTAAATGCTTAATCCCTATGTAGAAACGTTAGTTAAGCAAGAATATCGTATTTTTAAAAAAATCTAATGGTAGGATTTTTCAGAAAATTGAAAAAACCGTAAAATGTCAAGAGTAAAGTGCCCTTATTTTAAACATTATATCGTTCTAAATGCTTAATCCCTATGTAAAAAAGTTATCTAAGCAAGAATATGTTATTGAATAAAATGAGAAAAATTTATTTTAGCCGTAAATCGAAAATAATGGGTCGAGCGAATCGGTCGATTGCGCCGAGACGCGCTATGATGCAACAGACGAGCGATTGGAACGCCCGAATATTTTCAAAGTCCCAACGTACCGGTCAAGAGTAAAGTACCATTTTCCTACATTAGATTTCGTTCTAAATGCTTAATCCCTATGTAAAAACGTTAGTTAAGCAAGAATATCGTATTTTTAAAAAAATCTAATGATAGGATTTTCCAGAAAATTGAAAAAACCGAAAAATGTCAAGAGTAAAGTGCCATTTTCTGACATTAGATTTCGTTCTAAATGCTTAATCCCTATGTAGAAACGTTAGTTAAGCAAGAATATCGTATTTTTAAAAAAATCTAATGGTAGGATTTTCCAGAAAATTGAAAAAACCGAAAAATGTCAAGAGTAAAGTGCCATTTTCTGACATTAGATTTCGTTCTAAATGCTTAATCCCTATGTAGAAACGTTAGTTAAGCAAGAATATCGTATTTTTAAAAAAATCTAATGGTAGGATTTTTCAGAAAATTGAAAAAACCGTAAAATGTCAAGAGTAAAGTGCCCTTATTTTAAACATTATATCGTTCTAAATGCTTAATCCCTATGTAAAAAAGTTATCTAAGCAAGAATATGTTATTGAATAAAATGAGAAAAATTTATTTTAGCCGTAAATCGAAAATAATTGGTCGAGCGAATCGGTCGATTGCGCCGAGACGCGCTATGATGCAACAGACGAGCGATTGGAACGCCCGAATATTTTCAAAGTCCCAACGTACCGGTCAAGAGTAAAGTACCATTTTCCTACATTAGATTTCGTTCTAAATGCTTAATCCCTATGTAAAAACGTTAGTTAAGCAAGAATATCGTATTTTTAAAAAAATCTAATGATAGGATTTTCCAGAAAATTGAAAAAACCGAAAAATGTCAAGAGTAAAGTGCCATTTTCTGACATTAGATTTCGTTCTAAATGCTTAATCCCTATGTAGAAACGTTAGTTATGCAAGATTATCGTATTTTTAAAAAAATCTAATGATAGGATTTTTCAGAAAATTGAAAAAACCGTAAAATGTCAAGAGTAAAGTGCCCTTATTTTAAACATTATATCGTTCTAAATGCTTAATCCCTATGTAAAAAAGTTATCTAAGCAAGAATATGTTATTGAATAAAATGAGAAAAATTTATTTTAGCCGTAAATCGAAAATAATGGGTCGAGCGAATCGGTCGATTGCGCCGAGACGCGCTATGATGCAACAGACGAGCGATTGGAACGCCCGAATATTTTCAAAGTCCCAACGTACCGGTCAAGAGTAAAGTACCATTTTCCTACATTAGATTTCGTTCTAAATGCTTAATCCCTATGTAAAAACGTTAGTTAAGCAAGAATATCGTATTTTTAAAAAAATCTAATGATAGGATTTTCCAGAAAATTGAAAAAACCGAAAAATGTCAAGAGTAAAGTGCCATTTTCTGACATTAGATTTCGTTCTAAATGCTTAATCCCTATGTAGAAACGTTAGTTATGCAAGATTATCGTATTTTTAAAAAAATCTAATGATAGGATTTTTCAGAAAATTGAAAAAACCGTAAAATGTCAAGAGTAAAGTGCCCTTATTTTAAACATTATATCGTTCTAAATGCTTAATCCCTATGTAAAAAAGTTATCTAAGCAAGAATATGTTATTGAATAAAATGAGAAAAATTTATTTTAGCCGTAAATCGAAAATAATGGGTCGAGCGAATCGGTCGATTGCGCCGAGACGCGCTATGATGCAACAGACGAGCGATTGGAACGCCCGAATATTTTCAAAGTCCCAACGTACCGGTCAAGAGTAAAGTACCATTTTCCTACATTAGATTTCGTTCTAAATGCTTAATCCCTATGTAAAAACGTTAGTTAAGCAAGAATATCGTATTTTTAAAAAAATCTAATGATAGGATTTTCCAGAAAATTGAAAAAACCGAAAAATGTCAAGAGTAAAGTGCCATTTTCTGACATTAGATTTCGTTCTAAATGCTTAATCCCTATGTAGAAACGTTAGTTAAGCAAGAATATCGTATTTTTAAAAAAATCTAATGGTAGGATTTTTCAGAAAATTGAAAAAACCGTAAAATGTCAAGAGTAAAGTGCCCTTATTTTAAACATTATATCGTTCTAAATGCTTAATCCCTATGTAAAAAAGTTATCTAAGCAAGAATATGTTATTGAATAAAATGAGAAAAATTTATTTTAGCCGTAAATCGAAAATAATGGGTCGAGCGAATCGGTCGATTGCGCCGAGACGCGCTATGATGCAACAGACGAGCGATTGGAACGCCCGAATATTTTCAAAGTCCCAACGTACCGATCAAGAGTAAAGTACCATTTTCCTACATTAGATTTCGTTCTAAATGCTTAATCCCTATGTAAAAACGTTAGTTAAGCAAGAATATCGTATTTTTAAAAAAATCTAATGATAGGATTTTCCAGAAAATTGAAAAAACCGAAAAATGTCAAGAGTAAAGTGCCATTTTCTGACATTAGATTTCGTTCTAAATGCTTAATCCCTATGTAGAAACGTTAGTTAAGCAAGAATATCGTATTTTTAAAAAAATCTAATGGTAGGATTTTTCAGAAAATTGAAAAAACCGTAAAATGTCAAGAGTAAAGTGCCCTTATTTTAAACATTATATCGTTCTAAATGCTTAATCCCTATGTAAAAAAGTTATCTAAGCAAGAATATGTTATTGAATAAAATGAGAAAAATTTATTTTAGCCGTAAATCGAAAATAATGGGTCGAGCGAATCGGTCGATTGCGCCGAGACGCGCTATGATGCAACAGACGAGCGATTGGAACGCCCGAATATTTTCAAAGTCCCAACGTACCGATCAAGAGTAAAGTACCATTTTCCTACATTAGATTTCGTTCTAAATGCTTAATCCCTATGTAAAAACGTTAGTTAAGCAAGAATATCGTATTTTTAAAAAAATCTAATGATAGGATTTTCCAGAAAATTGAAAAAACCGAAAAATGTCAAGAGTAAAGTGCCATTTTCTGACATTAGATTTCGTTCTAAATGCTTAATCCCTATGTAGAAACGTTAGTTATGCAAGATTATCGTATTTTTAAAAAAATCTAATGATAGGATTTTTCAGAAAATTGAAAAAACCGTAAAATGTCAAGAGTAAAGTGCCCTTATTTTAAACATTATATCGTTCTAAATGCTTAATCCCTATGTAAAAAAGTTATCTAAGCAAGAATATGTTATTGAATAAAATGAGAAAAATTTATTTTAGCCGTAAATCGAAAATAATGGGTCGAGCGAATCGGTCGATTGCGCCGAGACGCGCTATGATGCAACAGACGAGCGATTGGAACGCCCGAATATTTTCAAAGTCCCAACGTACCGGTCAAGAGTAAAGTACCATTTTCCTACATTAGATTTCGTTCTAAATGCTTAATCCCTATGTAAAAACGTTAGTTAAGCAAGAATATCGTATTTTAAAAAAATCTAATGATAGGATTTTCCAGAAAATTGAAAAAACCGAAAAATGTCAAGAGTAAAGTGCCATTTTCTGACATTAGATTTCGTTCTAAATGCTTAATCCCTATGTAAAAACGTTAGTTAAGCAAGAATATCGTATTTTTAAAAAAATCTAATGATAGGATTTTCCAGAAAATTGAAAAAACCGAAAAATGTCAAGAGTAAAGTGCCATTTTCTGACATTAGATTTCGTTCTAAATGCTTAATCCCTATGTAGAAACGTTAGTTATGCAAGATTATCGTATTTTTAAAAAAATCTAATGATAGGATTTTTCAGAAAATTGAAAAAACCGTAAAATGTCAAGAGTAAAGTGCCCTTATTTTAAACATTATATCGTTCTAAATGCTTAATCCCTATGTAAAAAAGTTATCTAAGCAAGAATATGTTATTGAATAAAATGAGAAAAATTTATTTTAGCCGTAAATCGAAAATAATGGGTCGAGCGAATCGGTCGATTGCGCCGAGACGCGCTATGATGCAACAGACGAGCGATTGGAACGCCCGAATATTTTCAAAGTCCCAACGTACCGGTCAAGAGTAAAGTACCATTTTCCTACATTAGATTTCGTTCTAAATGCTTAATCCCTATGTAAAAACGTTAGTTAAGCAAGAATATCGTATTTTTAAAAAAATCTAATGATAGGATTTTCCAGAAAATTGAAAAAACCGAAAAATGTCAAGAGTAAAGTGCCATTTTCTGACATTAGATTTCGTTCTAAATGCTTAATCCCTATGTAGAAACGTTAGTTAAGCAAGAATATCGTATTTTTAAAAAAATCTAATGGTAGGATTTTTCAGAAAATTGAAAAAACCGTAAAATGTCAAGAGTAAAGTGCCCTTATTTTAAACATTATATCGTTCTAAATGCTTAATCCCTATGTAAAAAAGTTATCTAAGCAAGAATATGTTATTGAATAAAATGAGAAAAATTTATTTTAGCCGTAAATCGAAAATAATGGGTCGAGCGAATCGGTCGATTGCGCCGAGACGCGCCATGATCCCCCCCGTGTCCGCTACCTTGTCGTGGTGGGGGGGCTTCGTGCCCTAATGATCCTCAAGGCTGTGCCGGCGGGGATTTTATTCCCTGGCAGGTTCTACCTAGCCGGAGTGGCTTGAGGTGAGGGGCCAACTAAAGTCGGACACATACCGTAAACCTGTGGTCATGTTTGACCCAGCCAGCAGACTATATTCGGTGCGTAGCCCTAACTCAGCCTTTGGCGGGTTCCAAATTGTGTGGGTCGGTGGTGGCCGGGGAGCGCACTGGATGAAAGACCAAGACACATTATGGGTCTTAATAAAATTAATGAACAAAAAACTAAGCGTCCAAAGACGACGGGTCCAGCTCCTACTCGGAGTGAAGCCGTCGCCGCAGACGCGGGAACTGCAAATGCAGCTGTCAGTCCCCCCGCGTCTGTGAGAAAGACAAGATCCGGGAAGGTGATTAATATCGCCAATCCTCGTGTGATCTTGCAAAGATGTGTGACTCCCACGCGAGCGGTCTCGGTGAAAACCGAGCCCACGGTAGAAGGTACGCCGGACACCGGTAACGTGGAAGTAATCGAACGAGTCGGAGACACGTCACTCGTGAAGGTGCAGTCGGCACCCGAGCGTGTCGAGGACCCTACTGGTGACGGTTGGCAAACCGTCACCAAAAAGTCAAAGCGAGCCAAGCCGGGCGCACCCACCGGCAAGGCCGCAGTAAACCGGGCCAGGAGACCGAAGGGGACGTTCTCCGGGCAGAAGGTACGGCCTCTCGATCTCGTAAGAGACGAAGCCTTTAGGCGAGTGTCCGAAATACGGACCTTTTGCTTTCGACCTGAGTCGAAAGTCAATAAGGAGTCCGGGTCAAAGATACTCGCCGAGGTTGAGGCACTCAACGAGCTGGTCCAGGAGCTTATTCAACGGAATAGCTTCGTCGAAGGGCAGCTCGCCGCGGTCAGGGCGGACCTAAAAGCGCGTCCTGCCGTAATGAGTGCGATGCGACCTGGGCCGTCCAAGGGAACTCTCCCGAAGACGGCCTGCAACGCCGCGCAGTCGACTTACGCCCATGTGAACAAAGTCGACTGCAAAGGAGCTTCTCCGGAAGCGGGGAGACGGCCACAATCGCAGCATGTGGTAAAAATCTTCCCGCCGAAGGAAAAAGGACAGAGCAGCGAAGTTACGAAGGTTACTGTTCTGTCGCTCGTTAAACCAGCGAAGGAGGCGATCCGAATTAAGTCGGTCCGACGCATCCACTCCGGTGGCATCGTCGTCGAGACCGACCGAAAGGAGGACCTGCAAGCCTTCGTTGGCAATAAGAAGCTCCGGAGCGCGGGTCTGTCCGTCTCCTTACCTACCAAGCGGGACCCCGAGGTTTTAGTTTACGACGTCCCGCGTCGGATGGGTAAGGACGAAATTGCCTCCAGTATTTGGAGGCAAAATCTCTGCGATGCGAACCAGAAGGATGTGCCTTCGGGAATTCGGGTCAGCCGCATGGCTGGCAAGACCCCGGAGACAGCCAACTGGGTCGTTGCCGTCAGTCCGCAGAATCTTCAGCGGCTGAAGCAGAGGGGTAGCCGAGTTTACCTTGGATGGAACTCCTGTCGTGTACGGGATTTCGTCCAGGTGCTTCGGTGCTACCGTTGTCAACGCTTCGGGCATACCTCGAAGCGTTGTAAATTCAAGGAGGATGTGTGCGGTCACTGCTCCCAAAAGGGGCATACCTTCACGCTCTGTAGCAAGAAGAGTGAACCTCCGGTCTGCTCTAATTGCAAGGACAGAGGGTGGGCTAGTGCACACAAGTCGCGGGACCCAGCTTGCGCTTCCTATCAGGCGGCGCTAGCTTTGGAGTCGTCCCGTGTCCGACTTGAGTGACGGGCAGACGTGGACTTGTCCACTCCGCCATTCGAACGGCATGCTGGGCGGACCCCTCGGGGTTCGCCCCCTCGGGCCAGGCTGAAGCCCCTCTTGCGGAGATAAATTGACTTTAACACTACTCCGTCAAGAGTGCCTGGATTGGGTTGGACTCGAGGTGGCAGCGGGAGTAGCACGTTGTCTTCCCCTGTCACGATAACGAACGAGGGTAGAGCCAGACCATCGGCACGCGTCGAGAGAGCGGCTAGTATAGTCCACATAGGACCCAGGCATAGCCCATCTTTAGACTCACAACGACGACACTAACTGTGGTCATGTTTTACAGGAACGGGGGTCTTGCCTTAACCGGCCGGACCGCGAGGATGACAACCTCTCTAAAAAATCCCTAGCCCCAAGCAGTGTTGCGCGGTGAAGAGGGCGTAGCTGGAGTAAGCGCCAGCTATGGTTGGTGGGTGCACCAATCGTTAGCGGACAACCCCGGGGTACCTGGCGACCCCCCGGGCGTATTAGCCTTCCCCGGGTATGGCGGCTCTACCCGGGGTGACCTCCTTTCCGACCACACTCGTGGGATGAATTATGGATTCTTCTTTTTCAAGTACAACCGGGGAGGGGGGAAACGAGCGTGAGGTGGAGGTGCGCGGGCCTATCGTGCGCCTCAAAAGATGTACAGAGCCGGTGTCGCGGAGGCATTCTGCAACACGCGGCGCAAAGAGGCCTGCGGAGGGCCTTGGCGACTGCGACGGGGGGGAGGAGTCGGACTTCTCCGTCTCCTCCCACCACTCGTCGCAGAGCGTCCCGGGCACCTCCACGAGGAAACGGGGCCGGCCACCGACGACCGGGCAATACGTTGGCCTCCAAGAGGCCAAACGGAGACAGGCTGAGGCTGAGAAAAGCCTCATAGCGGACATCTTCGACCCGGTTGCCCCGGGACCGAGGCCCGCGAGTTCGAGCGACCCACTCCCTGATGAGGTGGAGGTCGCTGCGGATTTCCGGGGCCGCCCGACGCGGGACGTTGCGGCCGCGGTAATGGAGTGCCTGGGCGATGTGGCCAGGATATCCAGTGCCGCGACGGGACTGAAGGCCAGCGCGGTGCGGTCCCTCCGGACGGCGGCCCTGAACAGCCGGGTGGGCGTAGCGGAGCTGGCAGTTCGGTCGGCTCCCAGCGCCACCCGGCTCTTAGAGGCCGAAAATGCCTCATTGAGGGAGCAGTTGGCGGAGTTACGGGCGGAGGTCGCCCGACTCCGTCAAGCGGTGGAGGCGGGGCCGGCTGTTGCCGGGATGGCTCCGCCGCTGCCCCCTGATGGGGGCAAGGGGTTGCTGCCGGTTATCGGCGCTCGGGGGCCCCAGTCACCTGGGCGAGGAGGGTCCTCGCCCCCACCCGCGGCTGTGCCAGCCGACTTGCTGGCACAGATCGGCTCCCTTATCGATGCCAAATTGGCATCGTTCAGAAGGGAGCTGGTCCCGCGGGTGCGAGGCCCGCGATCGGCGGCACCCGTGCCGCCAGCCCCACCCCTGCCGATGGACAGGAGGGGGGGAAAGAAAAAGGGTGGCAGTGGGGGAGCGACTGTGGTCGCTAAGGCGACACAAATGCAGCCCGCCCCCACTGTTGCGCCGCCCTCCACCACACCTCCAACTGAGGTGTGGTCAAAGGTAGTTGGCCGGAAGGCCAAAAGGGCGGCTGCCGCAGATAAACCTGCGGCAGCTGCCAAGGCTGCTTTGACCCAGAGGGCGGCGAGGCGGGTGGCACCGGCTGCTCCCAAAAGGGCTCCCCTGCCGCCACGTCCGCCCCGCACGGCTGCCGTTACTCTAACGGTACCGGCCGGCGGGGCGATGAGTTACGCCGAGGCGATGGCCACTGCCAGGTCCAAAATAGACCTGGCAGAACTTGGCATCGCCTCGCTGAAGCCCAGGAGAGCGGTGACGGGGGCAATAATTTTGGAGGTCCCCGGAGCCGATGGAGCAGCCAAGGCCACTGCCCTGGCCTCTAAGATGGCTGACGCGCTGGCAGGGACCGGCGTGAAGGTCGCGCGCCCAATCAAAAAGGCCGACCTTAGGGTGCGCGGCCTGGTCGACTCGACCACGCCGGTGGAGGTCGCCGCAGCTGTCGCCCGTGTGGGAGGGTGCGACCGGGGGGATGTGAAGACCGGCGAAATCCGGTCTTCCCCCTCTGGTTTGGGCACCCTCTGGGTCCAGTGCCCTGCCGCGGCCGCACGTAAAGTCGCGGTCGCCGGCAAACTGACGGTGGGCTGGACCCAGGCGACGGTGGAGGCCCTCAGCGCCCGGCCCTTGCAGTGCTACCGCTGCTTTGGCTTAGGCCACACGAGGCAGCGGTGCACTGCGGCCGAGGATCGGTCCGGCTGCTGTTTCGGGTGCGGCAGTCAGGACCATAAGGTGGCTGGCTGCACAGAAAAGCCAAAGTGCCCGCTTTGCGCGGGTGCTGGCAAGCCGGCCGGCCACCGCCTCGGCAGCCGGGCGTGCCCTGCCAGCGCGAGACGCGGCAGAGGAAGCAGGGGGAGGAGAACCACGACGGCCAAGGCGGCAGCCGCCGTGGCAGCTCCTAAAACAAAGGATCCGGCACCCAAGGATGCCACCGTCGCGCCCGCGGGGGCGGTTGGGGCTGATAAAACCCCAGACGCCACCGCTCCCGCGGCAGCGATGGAGATTGAGGCGCCGGAGTAATGGGGCCTACTGGCCCTATTATTCAGGCCAACCTGAACCGCTCGGTCAGGGCACAAGACCTTTTTGTGCAATTCCTGGCCGAGCGGGGTGCCGGGTTGGCCGTAGCGGCGGAGCCGTACCGGGTCCCCGACCATCCACATTGGATGGGGGACTTGGACGGCTCCGTCGTTATAATATGGGCAGGCCGGCCGGGGTCCCCGGCGTGCTCCGTTATCGAGCGCGGCCGGGGATACCTGGCCGTTGACTGGGGCGGCACCGTGGTTGTGGCGATCTACGCACCTCCGAGGTGGTCCCTCGTGGAGTATGAACAGTATCTGGACGTGGTGGGGAGATGCGTCTCTCGCTGCCAGCCGCGTCCGGTGCTGGTCCTGGGGGACTTCAACGCCAAGTCTTCAGCTTGGGGTTCCCCCAGGACGGACCCGAGGGGCCGGGAGGTGCTTGATTGGGCGGCGGGACTCGGACTCTGTCTTCTAAACACGGGCTCGGTCCATACGTGCGTGCGGTATAACGGGGGGTCCATCGTTGACCTGTCATGGGCAACGCCCCCGGCCGTGCGCCGTATTACGGGGTGGAGGGTGGCGGAGGAGGTCGAGACGCTGTCCGACCACAGATACATTGTTCTCGGCCTCTCCGCCGCCCCATCGACGCCCCGACGTCGCCCCGCTGATGAGGGATCGCCTCAGCCACGGTGGGCGCTGAAGCGCCTCGACCAGGACGCTCTGATGGCGGCAGCCCACGTCGTGGCCTGGCCGGCAACACCGGCCGGGCCAGTCGACGGGACAAGGGAGGCCCATTGGTTCCGGGGCGCAATGACGTCGATTTGCGACGTCGCCATGCCCCGGGCCAGGGTCTTCCCGAGGAAGGCGGTGTACTGGTGGTCGCGCGCGATAGCGGATTTACGCACAGAGTGCATCCGCGCGCGACGCCAGTACGCCCGCGCCCGTCGACGACGACGTTCCGACGTGGAGCTGGCTATCCGGCTGTATGGGCGATACAGGGAGAAGGTGGTCGCCCTGCAGCTGGCCATCAGGCAGGCGAAGAGCCAGGCCTGGCGCGACTTTCTCGGGTCTCTGAACCGAGATCCGTGGGGGCGCCCATACAAAATGGCGATGGGACGTTTACGTCCCTGGGCGCCCCCTCTGACGGAAAGCCTGGATCCGGGGATGCTCGGACGGGTCGTGGACGCGCTATTCCCCGTCAGCGGGGAGGCGTCCCGGCCCGTCCCTCAGCTAGAGGGACATGAGTGGTCCCCGGATCTGGAGGTCGCGCCGGAGGAAATGGCCGGGGTAGTCAAATGGCTTCGGGGCAAGAATACTGCCCCGGGGCCGGACGGTATCCCCGGCCGGGTCTGGTTGCTTGCCATGAGCGTCCTGGGCGGGAGGCTCAGAAGCCTCTTCTCCGGGCTCCTGAGGTCCGGGGTGTTCCCGGACCTCTGGAGGAGAAGTCGGATGGTCCTCTTAAAGAAGGATGGGAGGCCTGCGGATTCTCCCTCCGCGTACCGGCCCATTTGCCTCCTGGACGAGGTGGGCAAGATCTTTGAAAAGATCATTGCTGCCCGCCTCGCCAGGCACCTGTCCCGCGTTGGCCCCGATCTGGCGGACTGCCAGTTCGGCTTCCGGGAGGGGCGATCGACGGTCGACGCAATCGACCGTCTAAAGTCCCTCTCGGACAATGCCGTGGCACGGGGCGGGGTGTGTTTGGCGGTGTCGATCGACATCGTCAATGCATTTAACACCCTGCCCTGGTCCGCCATTAGGGAGGCCCTGGTTGAACACCAGGTGCCTCCCTATCTGAGGCGGGTGATCGGGGCCTACCTGCGGGACAGGTGGGTGGAATACCCGGGCCGGTACGGGACGATACGGAGGGAAGTGGACTGCGGGGTCCCACAGGGGTCCGTGTTAGGACCACTCCTGTGGGACCTGGGATATAACGCAGTCCTGAGGGCCTCCCTGCCCGACGGTGCCACTGTCGTCTGCTATGCGGACGACACGTTAGTGGTCACCGTCGGGGACACCTTCGGGAGGACCATCCGACGAGCGGAGGTTGCGGTGGCAGCCGTCGTCGCGAAGATCCACGATCTGGGGCTGAAGATGGCCCCGGAGAAGGCCGAGGCCGTCTGGTTTGGACGGCCTCGGTCGCGGCCACCGGCCGGATCGTGGATCTGGGTTGGAGGAGCCTGCGTCGAGGTGAAGTCCGAGATCAAGTATCTCGGACTGATCCTCGACAGCCACTGGAGATTCGGGGCGCATTTCGGCCGCCTCGTCCCCCGAGTTGAGAGGGCGGCGGCCTCGCTCGGCCGCCTGTTGCCCAATCTCGGGGGACCGGATAACATGGTGCGTCGCCTATACCTGGGCGTGGTGCGGTCCATGGCCTTGTACGGCGCCCCGATCTGGGGGCCGTCCGCGAGGGCAAGCCGGCGCATCACTTTGTTGTTGCGCCGGCTTCAGAGGCAAATGGCCCTTCGCCTCATACGGGGTTACCGCACCGCGTCTACCGTGGCGGCGCTTGCTCTGGCGGGAGAAATTCCCTTCGAGCTGCAGGCGGCGATGCGCGCCTATGTCTATAGGCGCATATGCATCGCTGGCCGGGCTCGGGGGGACCCGCCGGAGCGGGAGGCGGTCGACGGCTTCGAACTCCAGGCCCGGGGACTAGCGCTCGCCAGATGGCATGCGGAGCTTTGTTCCCATGCCGGCGAGCGCGTCCCTGGGGCTCTCCTGCCACACTTCGCCTCGTGGCGGGAGAGGCGGTTTGGCAGGCTCACCTACCGTGCGACGCAGGTGTTCACCGGGCATGGCTGCTTCGGTGTGTACCTGTGTCGCATCGGTCGGGAAGCGACGACGGTGTGCCACCACTGTGGCGCGGAGGAGGACTCGGCGCAGCATACACTGGAGGTATGCCCCGCCTTTTCAGTGCTGCGCCGAGTCCTAAGACGGGAAGTTGGTCGCGACCTCGCTCTCTCCAGCTTAGTTGGGGCCATGCTGGAGAGCCCAAGAAAATGGGCGGCAGCCATCGCCTTCTGCGAAGAGGTGATGCTGCAGAAGGAGGCTGCCGAGCGGGGTCGCCGTGAGCGGGGGGTGCGGCGTGTGCGCCCACGCCTAGAGCCCCCCTCCCCGAGCAGATGAGAATAGGCGGGCGGCGGGTGTACCAGATTACTGGTTTAATTGCCCGCCGCCCGCCAACCCCCCCCCCCCAACTGAAGCTGTCCTCCCCAAAGTGGGAGTGACGAGGCGGTGTGGGGTGCGGTCCCCCGCACCGCCGAAGCAAGATGATTCATGGGGGGAGTATAAATCTCCCCCCCGGGACGCGGCCGGCCATCGCCATTCCATCCTGGTGGCCGGCCAGGCGAGGGGGAGCCGCGGTTGTGTTCTGTAAGAGTTCCCGTGGCTCCCCCGCTACTCGCCAGCGCCCTAGGCCGCCGTGGGGGTTTTAGCGGGTCAAAACCCGCACTACCCCCGCCCCGCCCCTCGGGCGGGACGGGGGTGTCTGACCAGCAGATTTCCCCCACGTTAAACAAAAAAAAAAAAAAAAAAAAAAAAAAAAAAAAAAAAAAAAAAAAAGACGCGCCATGATGCAACAGACGAGCGATTGGAACGCCCGAATATTTTCAAAGTCCCAACGTACCGATCAAGAGTAAAGTACCATTTTCCTACATTAGATTTCGTTCTAAATGCTTAATCCCTATGTAAAAACGTTAGTTAAGCAAGAATATCGTATTTTTAAAAAAATCTAATGATAGGATTTTCCAGAAAATTGAAAAAACCGAAAAATGTCAAGAGTAAAGTGCCATTTTCTGACATTAGATTTCGTTCTAAATGCTTAATCCCTATGTAGAAACGTTAGTTATGCAAGATTATCGTATTTTTAAAAAAATCTAATGATAGGATTTTTCAGAAAATTGAAAAAACCGTAAAATGTCAAGAGTAAAGTGCCCTTATTTTAAACATTATATCGTTCTAAATGCTTAATCCCTATGTAAAAAAGTTATCTAAGCAAGAATATGTTATTGAATAAAATGAGAAAAATTTATTTTAGCCGTAAATCGAAAATAATGGGTCGAGCGAATCGGTCGATTGCGCCGAGACGCGCTATGATGCAACAGACGAGCGATTGGAACGCCCGAATATTTTCAAAGTCCCAACGTACCGGTCAAGAGTAAAGTACCATTTTCCTACATTAGATTTCGTTCTAAATGCTTAATCCCTATGTAAAAACGTTAGTTAAGCAAGAATATCGTATTTTAAAAAAAATCTAATGATAGGATTTTCCAGAAAATTGAAAAAACCGAAAAATGTCAAGAGTAAAGTGCCATTTTCTGACATTAGATTTCGTTCTAAATGCTTAATCCCTATGTAGAAACGTTAGTTAAGCAAGATTATCGTATTTTTAAAAAAATCTAATGATAGGATTTTTCAGAAAATTGAAAAAACCGTAAAATGTCAAGAGTAAAGTGCCCTTATTTTAAACATTATATCGTTCTAAATGCTTAATCCCTATGTAAAAAAGTTATCTAAGCAAGAATATGTTATTGAATAAAATGAGAAAAATTTATTTTAGCCGTAAATCGAAAATAATGGGTCGAGCGAATCGGTCGATTGCGCCGAGACGCGCTATGATGCAACAGACGAGCGATTGGAACGCCCGAATATTTTCAAAGTCCCAACGTACCGGTCAAGAGTAAAGTACCATTTTCCTACATTAGATTTCGTTCTAAATGCTTAATCCCTATGTAAAAACGTTAGTTAAGCAAGAATATCGTATTTTTAAAAAAATCTAATGATAGGATTTTCCAGAAAATTGAAAAAACCGAAAAATGTCAAGAGTAAAGTGCCATTTTCTGACATTAGATTTCGTTCTAAATGCTTAATCCCTATGTAGAAACGTTAGTTAAGCAAGAATATCGTATTTTTAAAAAAATCTAATGGTAGGATTTTTCAGAAAATTGAAAAAACCGTAAAATGTCAAGAGTAAAGTGCCCTTATTTTAAACATTATATCGTTCTAAATGCTTAATCCCTATGTAAAAAAGTTATCTAAGCAAGAATATGTTATTGAATAAAATGAGAAAAATTTATTTTAGCCGTAAATCGAAAATAATGGGTCGAGCGAATCGGTCGATTGCGCCGAGACGCGCTATGATGCAACAGACGAGCGATTGGAACGCCCGAATATTTTCAAAGTCCCAACGTACCGGTCAAGAGTAAAGTACCATTTTCCTACATTAGATTTCGTTCTAAATGCTTAATCCCTATGTAAAAACGTTAGTTAAGCAAGAATATCGTATTTTTAAAAAAATCTAATGATAGGATTTTCCAGAAAATTGAAAAAACCGAAAAATGTCAAGAGTAAAGTGCCATTTTCTGACATTAGATTTCGTTCTAAATGCTTAATCCCTATGTAGAAACGTTAGTTAAGCAAGAATATCGTATTTTTAAAAAAATCTAATGGTAGGATTTTTCAGAAAATTGAAAAAACCGTAAAATGTCAAGAGTAAAGTGCCCTTATTTTAAACATTATATCGTTCTAAATGCTTAATCCCTATGTAAAAAAGTTATCTAAGCAAGAATATGTTATTGAATAAAATGAGAAAAATTTATTTTAGCCGTAAATCGAAAATAATGGGTCGAGCGAATCGGTCGATTGCGCCGAGACGCGCTATGATGCAACAGACGAGCGATTGGAACGCCCGAATATTTTCAAAGTCCCAACGTACCGGTCAAGAGTAAAGTACCATTTTCCTACATTAGATTTCGTTCTAAATGCTTAATCCCTATGTAAAAACGTTAGTTAAGCAAGAATATCGTATTTTTAAAAAAATCTAATGATAGGATTTTCCAGAAAATTGAAAAAACCGAAAAATGTCAAGAGTAAAGTGCCATTTTCTGACATTAGATTTCGTTCTAAATGCTTAATCCCTATGTAGAAACGTTAGTTAAGCAAGAATATCGTATTTTTAAAAAAATCTAATGGTAGGATTTTTCAGAAAATTGAAAAAACCGTAAAATGTCAAGAGTAAAGTGCCCTTATTTTAAACATTATATCGTTCTAAATGCTTAATCCCTATGTAAAAAAGTTATCTAAGCAAGAATATGTTATTGAATAAAATGAGAAAAATTTATTTTAGCCGTAAATCGAAAATAATGGGTCGAGCGAATCGGTCGATTGCGCCGAGACGCGCTATGATGCAACAGACGAGCGATTGGAACGCCCGAATATTTTCAAAGTCCCAACGTACCGGTCAAGAGTAAAGTACCATTTTCCTACATTAGATTTCGTTCTAAATGCTTAATCCCTATGTAAAAACGTTAGTTAAGCAAGAATATCGTATTTTTAAAAAAATCTAATGATAGGATTTTCCAGAAAATTGAAAAAACCGAAAAATGTCAAGAGTAAAGTGCCATTTTCTGACATTAGATTTCGTTCTAAATGCTTAATCCCTATGTAGAAACGTTAGTTAAGCAAGAATATCGTATTTTTAAAAAAATCTAATGGTAGGATTTTTCAGAAAATTGAAAAAACCGTAAAATGTCAAGAGTAAAGTGCCCTTATTTTAAACATTATATCGTTCTAAATGCTTAATCCCTATGTAAAAAAGTTATCTAAGCAAGAATATGTTATTGAATAAAATGAGAAAAATTTATTTTAGCCGTAAATCGAAAAAAAGACTGTTCGTTTCTCTGTCTCACTCGCGCGATCGAAGTATTGATGTTTCCCGGCAAAGTAATGGGATATTAATTAAACTTTATACACGAAATTACTCGTTTTGATCCCCGCTACACAGCCGTATACTTTTTATAATTTTGTGGAATCGGGAACCTTGAAATATTTAACATAACGCGGATCGACTGTCTCTGTCTCTTTCTAGATCGGAATAATCGATGTTTCCCGGCAAACTATTGGGAGATTAATTAAACTTTATACATGAAATTACTCGTTTTGGTCCCCGCTACACAGCCGTATACTTTTTATAATTTTGTGGAATCGGGAACCTTGAAATATTTAACATAACGCGGATCGACTGTCTCTGTCTCTTTCTAGATCGGAATTATCGATGTTTCCCGGAAAACTATTCGGAGATTAATTAAACTTTATACACGAAATTACTCGTTTTGATCCCCGCTACACAGCCGTATACTTTTTATAATTTTGTGGAATCGGTAACCTTGAGATATTTAACATAACGCGGATCGACTGTCTCTGTCTCTTTCTAGATCGGAATTATCGATGTTTCCCGGCAAACTATTGGGAGATTATTTAAACTTTATACATGAAATTACTCGTTTTGATCCCCGCTACACAGCCGTATACTTTTTATAATTTTGTGGAATCGGTAACCTGGAGATATTTAACATAACGCGGATCGACTGTCTCTGTCTCTTTCTAGATCGGAATAATCGATGTTTCCCGGCAAACTATTGGGAGATTATTTAAACTTTATACATGAAATTACTCGTTTTGATCCCCGCTACACAGCCGTATACTTTTTATAATTTTGTGGAATCGGGAACCTTGAAATATTTAACATAACGCGGATCGACTGTCTCTGTCTCTTTCTAGATCGGAATTATCGATGTTTCCCGGAAAACTATTCGGAGATTAATTAAACTTTATACACGAAATTACTCGTTTTGATCCCCGCTACACAGCCGTATACTTTTTATAATTTTGTGGAATCGGTAACCTTGAGATATTTAACATAACGCGGATCGACTGTCTCTGTCTCTTTCTAGATCGGAATTATCGATGTTTCCCGGCAAACTATTGGGAGATTATTTAAACTTTATACATGAAATTACTCGTTTTGATCCCCGCTACACAGCCGTATACTTTTTATAATTTTGTGGAATCGGTAACCTTGAGATATTTAACATAACGCGGATCGACTGTCTCTGTCTCTTTCTAGATCGGAATTATCGATGTTTCCCGGCAAACTATTGGGAGATTATTTAAACTTTATACATGAAATTACTCGTTTTGATCCCCGCTACACAGCCGTATACTTTTTATAATTTTGTGGAATCGGTAACCTGGAGATATTTAACATAACGCGGATCGACTGTCTCTGTCTCTTTCTAGATCGGAATAATCGATGTTTCCCGGCAAACTATTGGGAGATTAATTAAACTTTATACATGAAATTACTCGTTTTGGTCCCCGCTACACAGCCGTATACTTTTTATAATTTTGTGGAATCGGTAACCTTGAGATATTTAACATAACGCGGATCGACTGTCTCTGTCTCTTTCTAGATCGGAATTATCGATGTTTCCCGGCAAACTATTGGGAGATTATTTAAACTTTATACATGAAATTACTCGTTTTGGTCCCCGCTACACAGCCGTATACTTTTTATAATTTTGTGGAATCGGGAACCTTGAAATATTTAACATAACGCGGATCGACTGTCTCTGTCTCTTTCTAGATCGGAATTATCGATGTTTCCCGGAAAACTATTCGGAGATTAATTAAACTTTATACACGAAATTACTCGTTTTGATCCCCGCTACACAGCCGTATACTTTTTATAATTTTGTGGAATCGGTAACCTTGAGATATTTAACATAACGCGGATCGACTGTCTCTGTCTCTTTCTAGATCGGAATTATCGATGTTTCCCGGCAAACTATTGGGAGATTATTTAAACTTTATACATGAAATTACTCGTTTTGGTCCCCGCTACACAGCCGTATACTTTTTATAATTTTGTGGAATCGGGAACCTTGAAATATTTAACATAACGCGGATCGACTGTCTCTGTCTCTTTCTAGATCGGAATTATCGATGTTTCCCGGAAAACTATTCGGAGATTAATTAAACTTTATACACGAAATTACTCGTTTTGATCCCCGCTACACAGCCGTATACTTTTTATAATTTTGTGGAATCGGTAACCTTGAGATATTTAACATAACGCGGATCGACTGTCTCTGTCTCTTTCTAGATCGGAATTATCGATGTTTCCCGGCAAACTATTGGGAGATTATTTAAACTTTATACATGAAATTACTCGTTTTGATCCCCGCTACACAGCCGTATACTTTTTATAATTTTGTGGAATCGGTAACCTGGAGATATTTAACATAACGCGGATCGACTGTCTCTGTCTCTTTCTAGATCGGAATAATCGATGTTTCCCGGCAAACTATTGGGAGATTAATTAAACTTTATACATGAAATTACTCGTTTTGGTCCCCGCTACACAGCCGTATACTTTTTATAATTTTGTGGAATCGGGAACCTTGAAATATTTAACATAACGCGGATCGACTGTCTCTGTCTCTTTCTAGATCGGAATTATCGATGTTTCCCGGAAAACTATTCGGAGATTAATTAAACTTTATACACGAAATTACTCGTTTTGATCCCCGCTACACAGCCGTATACTTTTTATAATTTTGTGGAATCGGTAACCTTGAGATATTTAACATAACGCGGATCGACTGTCTCTGTCTCTTTCTAGATCGGAATTATCGATGTTTCCCGGCAAACTATTGGGAGATTATTTAAACTTTATACATGAAATTACTCGTTTTGGTCCCCGCTACACAGCCGTATACTTTTTATAATTTTGTGGAATCGGGAACCTTGAAATATTTAACATAACGCGGATCGACTGTCTCTGTCTCTTTCTAGATCGGAATTATCGATGTTTCCCGGAAAACTATTCGGAGATTAATTAAACTTTATACACGAAATTACTCGTTTTGATCCCCGCTACACAGCCGTATACTTTTTATAATTTTGTGGAATCGGTAACCTTGAGATATTTAACATAACGCGGATCGACTGTCTCTGTCTCTTTCTAGATCGGAATTATCGATGTTTCCCGGCAAACTATTGGGAGATTATTTAAACTTTATACATGAAATTACTCGTTTTGGTCCCCGCTACACAGCCGTATACTTTTTATAATTTTGTGGAATCGGGAACCTTGAAATATTTAACATAACGCGGATCGACTGTCTCTGTCTCTTTCTAGATCGGAATTATCGATGTTTCCCGGAAAACTATTCGGAGATTAATTAAACTTTATACACGAAATTACTCGTTTTGATCCCCGCTACACAGCCGTATACTTTTTATAATTTTGTGGAATCGGTAACCTTGAGATATTTAACATAACGCGGATCGACTGTCTCTGTCTCTTTCTAGATCGGAATTATCGATGTTTCCCGGCAAACTATTGGGAGATTATTTAAACTTTATACATGAAATTACTCGTTTTGATCCCCGCTACACAGCCGTATACTTTTTATAATTTTGTGGAATCGGTAACCTGGAGATATTTAACATAACGCGGATCGACTGTCTCTGTCTCTTTCTAGATCGGAATAATCGATGTTTCCCGGCAAACTATTGGGAGATTAATTAAACTTTATACATGAAATTACTCGTTTTGGTCCCCGCTACACAGCCGTATACTTTTTATAATTTTGTGGAATCGGGAACCTTGAAATATTTAACATAACGCGGATCGACTGTCTCTGTCTCTTTCTAGATCGGAATTATCGATGTTTCCCGGAAAACTATTCGGAGATTAATTAAACTTTATACACGAAATTACTCGTTTTGATCCCCGCTACACAGCCGTATACTTTTTATAATTTTGTGGAATCGGTAACCTTGAGATATTTAACATAACGCGGATCGACTGTCTCTGTCTCTTTCTAGATCGGAATTATCGATGTTTCCCGGCAAACTATTGGGAGATTATTTAAACTTTATACATGAAATTACTCGTTTTGGTCCCCGCTACACAGCCGTATACTTTTTATAATTTTGTGGAATCGGGAACCTTGAAATATTTAACATAACGCGGATCGACTGTCTCTGTCTCTTTCTAGATCGGAATTATCGATGTTTCCCGGAAAACTATTCGGAGATTAATTAAACTTTATACACGAAATTACTCGTTTTGATCCCCGCTACACAGCCGTATACTTTTTATAATTTTGTGGAATCGGTAACCTTGAGATATTTAACATAACGCGGATCGACTGTCTCTGTCTCTTTCTAGATCGGAATTATCGATGTTTCCCGGCAAACTATTGGGAGATTATTTAAACTTTATACATGAAATTACTCGTTTTGTTCCCCGCTACACAGCCGTATACTTTTTATAATTTTGTGGAATCGGTAACCTGGAGATATTTAACATAACGCGGATCGACTGTCTCTGTCTCTTTCTAGATCGGAATAATCGATGTTTCCCGGCAAACTATTGGGAGATTAATTAAACTTTATACATGAAATTACTCGTTTTGGTCCCCGCTACACAGCCGTATACTTTTTATAATTTTGTGGAATCGGTAACCTTGAGATATTTAACATAACGCGGATCGA
>NC_135021.1:3732500-3740000 GCF_051020955.1 Megalopta genalis | reverse complement strand
GTCTCGATCCCTAAGACTCTTCAAAACTAAGGGCCACCAGACGTTATCGAAGGCTCCGGAAATGTCGAATAGCAGCGCTATCACATGCCGATGCTCCATGGCATCAACCATGCGGCGCAGCTCGACAATTGCATCTTCAGTCGACTTTCCGCGCATGAAGCCGTACTGTCTGCTGGAGATGCGTCCCGTTGCCATCGCCGTCTGTTCGAGTCGGCTCTTAAGGAGCTTCTCGAAGGTTTTCCCTACGACGGAGAGGAGACAGATCGGTCGGTAGGACTTCGGGTCCTTCACGTCCTTGCCCTCTCCCTTCAGGAGCACTCTGAGGGAGCCCTCCTTCCAGGTGGGGGGAAAGACGCCCCAACGAAGGCACCCGTTGAAGAGGCGAACTAATTGTCCTAACACTATTTTCGCGGCGGCCTTCAGCGCTCGGACCTCGATGAGGTCCGGCCCTGGTGCCTTGTCGTTTCCAAACGTGCGAATCGCATCCGCGACCTCGTCCGGTGAAAACGGAGAGGCGTCCGCGGTGTTTGGCGCGATTCGCACGTTCTCCCTAACTACTTGCTGCGCGGGCGTGTCGTCTTCTGTCCGGTCGTCCGGGACGTGTGCTTCCAGAAGGGTGTTGGCTGTTTCTACCGCGCTCATAGTGTTGTCGTTAGCTCGCCGGAGGGTGCTGAGCACCCTCTCGACACGGAACTTGTTCGCTTGCAGCTTGTACACGATGCCCCAAGGCTCCGTGTTCCCGTGCGACGACACAAAGTTTCGCCAACTCTCGAATTTCGCCCTCTTCACCTCTCTGCTGTAGTTCCGCAACGAAGTGCGGTACTCCAGCAGTTTTAGGAGGCGTGAGGACTCATTTCTTTCCTTCTGGAAGGCACGCCTCTTTCGGTAGACAGCCTTCTTCATGCCCGTCAGCTCTTTCGTCCACCACGGATTGGACTTTCTAAATCTACGCTTTCTCGGCATCGACGCGGTGCAGGCATCCTTGATGATGTCTGTGAGCGTTTCTGCCATTCCTATAGTTTCCTCCGCTGACTCCAGGCTCAGGACTTCGAGCCTCGATCGTGAAAGATCGGACAGGGTCTCGGAGAATCGCTCCCAGTCGGCTCGACGAGTGTCGAACCGAGAGTTCGCGACTCCGCGATTCCCCGTCGCGGCTCTGGGTGCCCGCAACCTAATGTCAACGGCGTTGTGGTCGCTGGTCGTCCACGCACACCTTACGTTCCAGCTCCTGATGAACGGAGACATGGAAGGCGACGCCAGGGTTACGTCGATGTATGACGACCCGGTTGGCGTCCAGAAGGTAGGTGGTTGAGCTGCGTCGTTCACAACGTCCATGCTAAACGCGGCAATCAGAGTCTCGAATTGAGCTCCTTTCTCGTCTGTGCCCCGGGGGCTCCAGAGCGAGGATTGCGCGTTAGCGTCTGTAGAAACTAAAAGTCTCTCCCCCCTCAGTGCGCAGAACACCTTCTCGAGGTGGCTGAGGTGCTTTTCTATTTCGTCGCGGTGCTGGAAATAGCACGACACCGCGTAAAAGGAAAAGCCGGGTGCTAGCACTTCCGCACAGGCGCAGTGGGAGTTGCTGAGCTGCGAGACGAAGATCATGTCGAAGTTGGGGTTGCAGACGGCAACAGCCGCCCACGGGGGTTGTGGTTCGGCTGCCGCCAACCTCACTCCGGACCCTAAACCACTAATCCTATGTCGCGTGCCCAGCTGGCTGACGTATGCCTCCTGCAATAGCAGGACGTCTAGCCGCTTCTGGGCAATGAGCTCGCGTACCTCTCCGGTGACCGCAGCTGAACGTCTCATGTTCAGCTGCAGTATCCTAATTTCGGGGATATTTTTGGGTGGGGGCCTAACAACCATAATCTGTTCGGGAGAGCGACTGATTTATGGCAGCTATATACGCGGGGCAGTCCTTGCTCGTCACGCAGTGGGAGGAGGGTTTCTTACCCCTCATGCAGTTTACGCAGGTGGCCGGCTTTTCTTTCTTCGGGCAGGTCTTGATCCCGTGCCCCGCCTCCGCGCAGTGGCCGCAGGTCTCCTTCTCGGCCTTGCAGAACTTGGCAGGATGGCCGAATCCCTGGCACTTATAGCATCTGGTCACGCTGACGTGGTCCCGGACCCTGCAGCAGTTCCAGCCCACGTACAGCCTCTCCTTGGAGACCAGGAGGTCCCGGGCACGCTTGCTGACCTCGAATATCAGGTTGCAGCGGTCCCTGGTTTTATCACCGCTCCTGTAAACTAGGTTAATCTCCTTGGAGAGGCTGGCCGCTTCCTCTTTGCTGAGGTTCTGCTGCAGGATCGCTGCGGTCGTCTCCTTGGGGTCCTCCTGGGTCCGCGGGACATCGAAGACGATGATCCGCGGGTTCCGCTTGGCCGGAGCTCCTACGATAAAACCGGCAGCTTTTAGTTTTTGGTGCGCCATTAAGGTTGCCACGTCGGTGTTCTTTGACGTGACCAGCGCGATGCCTGAACCCTGCACCCTGCGGACGCCCTTGATTTGCAGGCCGTCCGCTCTTGGCGAGACCAGCTCGAAGACCGCCTCCTTTGTCTTCGAGCTGTCCTCGTATTTGCTGGTGTCTGCCGGCGTGATGATGACCACGTTGGGGGGGTCCTGCTTCTGCGTGGACCTGGCTGCCGTAGCGGACCTGACGCCGACGCGTTCGGCATACGTTGTCGGCTTTTTGGGGGCGGCGGCTGCGGCGGCGGCGACGGCGACGGCTTTGTCCTGGAGCGCCTGGCAGGAACGCTTGCACTCCTTGGACTCGGCCTGGACTGCCTCAAGACGTCCCTCCAGCCTGCTGCTGTAAACGAGGGCTTTAATGAGTAAGTCGTTAAACTTTGCGGCAGTAGATAGGGACAGTTAGTGTCGTCGTTGTGAGTCTAAAGATGGGCTATGCCTGGGTCCTATGTGGACTATACTAGCCGCTCTCTCGACGCGTGCCGATGGTCTGGCTCTACCCTCGTTCGTTATCGTGACAGGGGAAGACAACGTGCTACTCCCGCTGCCACCTCGAGTCCAACCCAATCCAGGCACTCTTGACGGAGTAGTGTTAAAGTCAATTTATCTCCGCAAGAGGGGCTTCAGCCTGGCCCGAGGGGGCGAACCCCGAGGGGTCCGCCCAGCATGCCGTTCGAATGGCGGAGTGGACAAGTCCACGTCTGCCCGTCACTCAAGTCGGACACGGGACGACTCCAAAGCTAGCGCCGCCTGATAGGAAGCGCAAGCTGGGTCCCGCGACTTGTGTGCACTAGCCCACCCTCTGTCCTTGCAATTAGAGCAGACCGGAGGTTCACTCTTCTTGCTACAGAGCGTGAAGGTATGCCCCTTTTGGGAGCAGTGACCGCACACGTCCTCCTTGAATTTACAACGCTTCGAGGTATGCCCGAAGCGTTGGCAACGGTAGCACCGAAGCACCTGGACGAAATCCCGTACACGACAGGAGTTCCATCCAAGGTAAACTCGGCTACCCCTCTGCTTCAGCCGCTGAAGATTCTGCGGACTGACGGCAACGACCCAGTTGGCTGTCTCCGGGGTCTTGCCAGCCATGCGGCTGACCCGAATTCCCGAAGGCACATCCTTCTGGTTCGCATCGCAGAGATTTTGCCTCCAAATACTGGAGGCAATTTCGTCCTTACCCATCCGACGCGGGACGTCGTAAACTAAAACCTCGGGGTCCCGCTTGGTAGGTAAGGAGACGGACAGACCCGCGCTCCGGAGCTTCTTATTGCCAACGAAGGCTTGCAGGTCCTCCTTTCGGTCGGTCTCGACGACGATGCCACCGGAGTGGATGCGTCGGACCGACTTAATTCGGATCGCCTCCTTTGCTGGTTTAACGAGCGACAGAACAGTAACCTTCGTAACTTCGCTGCTCTGTCCTTTTTCCTTCGGCGGGAAGATTTTTACCACATGCTGCGATTGTGGCCGTCTCCCCGCTTCCGGAGAAGCTCCTTTGCAGTCGACTTTGTTCACATGGGCGTAAGTCGACTGCGCGGCGTTGCAGGCCGTCTTCGGGAGAGTTCCCTTGGACGGCCCAGGTCGCATCGCACTCATTACGGCAGGACGCGCTTTTAGGTCCGCCCTGACCGCGGCGAGCTGCCCTTCGACGAAGCTATTCCGTTGAATAAGCTCCTGGACCAGCTCGTTGAGTGCCTCAACCTCGGCGAGTATCTTTGACCCGGACTCCTTATTGACTTTCGACTCAGGTCGAAAGCAAAAGGTCCGTATTTCGGACACTCGCCTAAAGGCTTCGTCTCTTACGAGATCGAGAGGCCGTACCTTCTGCCCGGAGAACGTCCCCTTCGGTCTCCTGGCCCGGTTTACTGCGGCCTTGCCGGTGGGTGCGCCCGGCTTGGCTCGCTTTGACTTTTTGGTGACGGTTTGCCAACCGTCACCAGTAGGGTCCTCGACACGCTCGGGTGCCGACTGCACCTTCACGAGTGACGTGTCTCCGACTCGTTCGATTACTTCCACGTTACCGGTGTCCGGCGTACCTTCTACCGTGGGCTCGGTTTTCACCGAGACCGCTCGCGTGGGAGTCACACATCTTTGCAAGATCACACGAGGATTGGCGATATTAATCACCTTCCCGGATCTTGTCTTTCTCACAGACGCGGGGGGACTGACAGCTGCATTTGCAGTTCCCGCGTCTGCGGCGACGGCTTCACTCCGAGTAGGAGCTGGACCCGTCGTCTTTGGACGCTTAGTTTTTTGTTCATTAATTTTGTTCAGACCCATAATGTGTCTTGGTCTTTCATCCAGTGCGCTCCCCGGCCACCACCGACCCACACAATTTGGAACCCGCCAAAGGCTGAGTTAGGGCTACGCACCGAATATAGTCTGCTGGCTGGGTCGGTTTCCTTACCCAGCCCGCGTCCTCGCCCAGCAGAACCCACTTGCCCGAAGCGTGTGGTCGTTCCAAGCCGATTGACTGGACCAGGGCTGCTTTTCTCGTCCAGCCGCCCATCTAGCCGAAGCAGAGGCCAAAGGTACGTGTTGGGGACGTCTCACCCGCAGGAGAGGGCCCCCTCAGATCCCAGGATCCTCTTTTCCGACGACAAGGGTCGCCACGCACGGCAAACACGTGGGAGACAGCAGTCGGAGAGGCTGCCTCTTCCTCTCCACCACACTTCGTTCAGTTCGCTGCGTATTTAAGAACACGAGCTATCCAGCGGTACCTTTTTCGTGGAGGCTCAAGTGTGGCTAGGGCACGTTTGCCCCTTGCGGCCTGGGTTGCCCAGGGGATTGATTGCATCCCATGTATTCCTGAGCCCAGCGGAGTGTTGTCTAGTGGCGTGTTCCGCCCACGAAAAACGGTCTGAAAAACCGTTTAACGTAAACTGGGGAACTGATGCCACGAGTGACAACAGTTCCCCAGTCGGAAGTCATACAGCACATACAGTGCTGTACAAAGAACACGCCACAGCCCGTATGCTAAATCAGGGCCTCGCCATTATGCGAAGTACTACATGTACGACGCACTGACGGTCTCTAATGCCTTCATCGCCGATACACCCATCGACTCGGCCGATCAACCCTCCTACGCGAGGGCTAGTTCGGGGGTTATCTCCCGCCCTGGGTGGCCACAGACCGCCACCGCCAGTAGATAGGGACAGATGGGAATCTCGTTAATCCATTCATGCGCGTCACTAATTAGATGACGAGGCATTTGGCTATTTTTTTTTTTTTTTTTTTTTTTTTTTTTTTTTTTTTTTTTTTTTTTTCCGGGGATACGAGCCGGTGACAGGTGGCCGCATTGCCCCGTTATTACGCCTATATGGTAGGCGGCACCAATAAATTCCCCCTTTCCGGTCCCTCACCCTATGCCCGACCGGTCGAACCGCGTAGGTGTTGGGCGGTTCGTCCGCGTCGATGTTCTGCGGTTAAACAATCCCCAGGCTGCCAATCCTCCGACCAAGACCCTCGAGGCGATCACCTTGAGGTCCCGCTGGCCCATCAATCCTGCGCTCAGTAGGCCCCTGCTTGACTTCGCGCTCCATAGTCCTCTCAGCGACAAAGTGGCAGAGAATACGCTGACATCCTCCGTGCCGTTGCTAGAAGCAACTGCACGTCGGAAGCTGGCGTTGTCAGCGTAATACTGGACCTTACGCTTATGCGCAAGATCCAGGATTGTCTGTTCGCTAACCACTTGCGCATCGAGGACCATGCAATCGCCGTCCTTGCATGCTACTAAATCTGGTTTTCTCATTCCCTCATCGGTAGGGATCTTCGGCTCGCGCGCTACCTGAAAACCCCTTTGCACTAAACCACGTGCAAGATAGTCAACTACAGCGTCGTGCCTTCTTATCCGCCCATCATGGGTGCGGTGGCACTGCTGTAGGACGTGGTTAAGGGTCTCAGGCACCGCGCAGCCAGCCCTGCAGAGCCTGTCCTGTCTTCGGCCCCTAGATGTTCGGGACCTAGTCGGAAGGGCGTTGATCCGCAACTTGCAGGAGTTGACGAAGTCTCGTCCTGACAAGAAGCGGGTCCCCTCCGCGACCCATCTGTGCTGCCCCGGGACCCTCTTCGACTCTTTCAAAGCGCTGCCATCGACACTCCCGTGAAGAGCATTCGCCCAACGGCGCGCTTCCCTCTCGGAAGTGTCGATGACCTCGCCGTGATCCATCAGGCGTTGCTGCGCCTTCTGGATCTCGAGTCGAAGATAGTCCCCTGGCAGCCCAGACGCGGCCTCAGAAGACAAGGACAGTTCCTTCAGGCGGCTAAGCCGAATCCTGGGCATACTCCACCGAAGCGAAGCAATACCCAGGCCTCCCGAACCGATGGCGGAATGGAAATAGGCCTTAGGTGTATCGGCCGGTAAACTGAGCCACTTCCTCACCGCACCACGTACCGCCACGTCACACCGATTGAGTTTCCCCAATCCCACAGACCCCAACGACGCCGCATAAAATAAGCTTGGCAACAGGAATATTCGCAGAGCGAATAGTCGCTGTTGCGGCTTAAGCGGTGCACGGGAGATCTTATCCAAATCAGCGACCAACGAGACTGACGGGTCGGAACGCAGACGACCGTCTGGAGTAAAGGGAATACCCAAATACTGCCAGGCGTCCGTCCGCTTCATCGCCACCAGCTTCTGACCACCGAGGAAGAAGTTGCCTTCATCCACGGTAGTCTTCTTCTGGTGGGGAACCGTTCCGATCGAGATGGTAAAAGACTTACCGACATTAACGGACATGCCGCATGATGCCAGGAAGTCCTCCGTACAGTCAAGCAATCGCTGCAGGCCCGTTGTCGTTGAGGCTGCGAGGATTAGGTCGTCGGCGAAGGCTGCCGACCCGATCCTCACCCCGTCGATATCCGCCCCGATGTCTTGGGGGAGGCTCCTGAGGAGTCTGTCCATCACCATGTTGAATATGCCGGGGGACATCGGGTCTCCTTGCCTCACGCCATGCATCGGATGGATGGCATGGGAGTGCCAACCACCCGACACAATGGTCGTGAGAGCATCAGAGTACACCGACCCGACATACTCAATCATG
>NC_135021.1:3685000-3722500 GCF_051020955.1 Megalopta genalis | reverse complement strand
CAGTCAGGACCGAAGCCCCGAAGGAGCTCTGAGACAGCTTCTCGACCGAGATCGTAGAATTGGCCCAAAACCCGCTCTGCTCCGTCCGCCTCGCACGGACCGTGTATCTCTTATAGATACCGAACGGCCGGCAAGGACGCCGGCGCCGCCGGCCGAATAGCACGCGCGCTTATGAGTGTAAACCGCTGCGGCAACAGACCGCCCGGCCGTGCTGTTGTAACATAGCGCGTGAACGAACGAAAAAAATTTTTATAGTAAACATTAAAATAAATTACACTACCGTAAACTAGACAAAAAATTACACATTTTTTCCCAATATGAAAATTTTCACAAACTTTTTAAAGTCCCATCGCATCGAGTAAACTTTTTTAATAACGCGTCCGCACGATTCTAAATGCTTAATCCATATGTGAAATCGTTCACTGATCACGAATATCGCATTTAAAAAAATTACAAAAATTTATTTTTCAAAATAATCAAAAAAAACCGAAAAATCACAAGAGTAAAGTACCATTATTTTAAACAACATGTCGTTCTAAATGCTTAATCCCTATGTAAAAAAGTTATTTAAGCAAGAATATGTAATCGAAAAAAATTAGAAAAATTTATTTTAGCCGTAAATCGAAAATAATGGGGACACCGGAGCTGTTCGAAGCGCCGAGACGCGCCGCGTACGGCCGAATATTTTCCAAGTCCCAACGTACCGATCAAGAGTAAAGTACCATTTTCCTACATTAGATTTCGTTCTAAATGCTTAATCCCTATGTAAAAACGTTAGTTAAGCAAGAATATCGTATTTTTAAAAAAATCTAATGATAGGATTTTCCAGAAAATTGAAAAAACCGAAAAATGTCAAGAGTAAAGTGCCATTTTCTGACATTAGATTTCGTTCTAAATGCTTAATCCCTATGTAGAAACGTTAGTTAAGCAAGAATATCGTATTTTTAAAAAAATCTAATGATAGGATTTTTCAGAAAATTGAAAAAACCGTAAAATGTCAAGAGTAAAGTGCCATTATTTTAAACAATGTATCGTTCTAAATGCTTAATCCCTATGTAAAAAAGTTATTTAAGCAAGAATATGTTATTGAAAAAAATTAGAAAAATTTATTTTAGCCGTAAATCGAAAATAATGGGGACACCGGAGCTGTTCGAAGCGCCGAGACGCGCCGCGTACGGCCGAATATTTTCCAAGTCCCAACGTACCGATCAAGAGTAAAGTACCATTTTCCTACATTAGATTTCGTTCTAAATGCTTAATCCCTATGTAAAAACGTTAGTTAAGCAAGAATATCGTATTTTTAAAAAAATCTAATGATAGGATTTTCCAGAAAATTGAAAAAACCGAAAAATGTCAAGAGTAAAGTGCCATTTTCTGACATTAGATTTCGTTCTAAATGCTTAATCCCTATGTAGAAACGTTAGTTAAGCAAGAATATCGTATTTTTAAAAAAATCTAATGATAGGATTTTTCAGAAAATTGAACAAAACCGTAAAATGTCAAGAGTAAAGTGCCATTATTTTAAACAATGTATCGTTCTAAATGCTTAATCCCTATGTAAAAAAGTTATTTAAGCAAGAATATGTTATTGAAAAAAATTAGAAAAATTTATTTTAGCCGTAAATCGAAAATAATGGGGACACCGGAGCTGTTCGAAGCGCCGAGACGCGCCGCGTACGGCCGAATATTTTCTAAGTCCCAACGTACCGATCAAGAGTAAAGTACCATTTTCCTACATTAGATTTCGTTCTAAATGCTTAATCCCTATGTAAAAACGTTAGTTAAGCAAGAATATCGTATTTTTAAAAAAATCTAATGATAGGATTTTCCAGAAAATTGAAAAAACCGAAAAATGTCAAGAGTAAAGTGCCATTTTCTGACATTAGATTTCGTTCTAAATGCTTAATCCCTATGTAGAAACGTTAGTTAAGCAAGAATATCGTATTTTTAAAAAAATCTAATGGTAGGATTTTTCAGAAAATTGAAAAAACCGTAAAATGTCAAGAGTAAAGTGCCCTTATTTTAAACATTATATCGTTCTAAATGCTTAATCCCTATGTAAAAAAGTTATCTAAGCAAGAATATGTTATTGAATAAAATGAGAAAAATTTATTTTAGCCGTAAATCGAAAATAATGGGTCGAGCGAATCGGTCGATTGCGCCGAGACGCGCTATGATGCAACAGACGAGCGATTGGAACGCCCGAATATTTTCAAAGTCCCAACGTACCGATCAAGAGTAAAGTACCATTTTCCTACATTAGATTTCGTTCTAAATGCTTAATCCCTATGTAAAAACGTTAGTTAAGCAAGAATATCGTATTTTTAAAAAAATCTAATGATAGGATTTTCCAGAAAATTGAAAAAACCGAAAAATGTCAAGAGTAAAGTGCCATTTTCTGACATTAGATTTCGTTCTAAATGCTTAATCCCTATGTAGAAACGTTAGTTAAGCAAGAATATCGTATTTTTAAAAAAATCTAATGGTAGGATTTTTCAGAAAATTGAAAAAACCGTAAAATGTCAAGAGTAAAGTGCCCTTATTTTAAACATTATATCGTTCTAAATGCTTAATCCCTATGTAAAAAAGTTATCTAAGCAAGAATATGTTATTGAATAAAATGAGAAAAAATTATTTTAGCCGTAAATCGAAAATAATGGGTCGAGCGAATCGGTCGATTGCGCCGAGACGCGCTATGATGCAACAGACGAGCGATTGGAACGCCCGAATATTTTCAAAGTCCCAACGTACCGATCAAGAGTAAAGTACCATTTTCCTACATTAGATTTCGTTCTAAATGCTTAATCCCTATGTAAAAACGTTAGTTAAGCAAGAATATCGTATTTTTAAAAAAATCTAATGATAGGATTTTCCAGAAAATTGAAAAAACCGAAAAATGTCAAGAGTAAAGTGCCATTTTCTGACATTAGATTTCGTTCTAAATGCTTAATCCCTATGTAGAAACGTTAGTTATGCAAGATTATCGTATTTTTAAAAAAATCTAATGATAGGATTTTTCAGAAAATTGAAAAAACCGTAAAATGTCAAGAGTAAAGTGCCCTTATTTTAAACATTATATCGTTCTAAATGCTTAATCCCTATGTAAAAAAGTTATCTAAGCAAGAATATGTTATTGAATAAAATGAGAAAAATTTATTTTAGCCGTAAATCGAAAATAATGGGTCGAGCGAATCGGTCGATTGCGCCGAGACGCGCTATGATGCAACAGACGAGCGATTGGAACGCCCGAATATTTTCAAAGTCCCAACGTACCGGTCAAGAGTAAAGTACCATTTTCCTACATTAGATTTCGTTCTAAATGCTTAATCCCTATGTAAAAACGTTAGTTAAGCAAGAATATCGTATTTTAAAAAAAATCTAATGATAGGATTTTCCAGAAAATTGAAAAAACCGAAAAATGTCAAGAGTAAAGTGCCATTTTCTGACATTAGATTTCGTTCTAAATGCTTAATCCCTATGTAGAAACGTTAGTTAAGCAAGAATATCGTATTTTTAAAAAAATCTAATGATAGGATTTTTCAGAAAATTGAAAAAACCGTAAAATGTCAAGAGTAAAGTGCCATTATTTTAAACAATGTATCGTTCTAAATGCTTAATCCCTATGTAAAAAAGTTATTTAAGCAAGAATATGTTATTGAAAAAAATTAGAAAAATTTATTTTAGCCGTAAATCGAAAATAATGGGGACACCGGAGCTGTTCGAAGCGCCGAGACGCGCCGCGTACGGCCGAATATTTTCTAAGTCCCAACGTACCGATCAAGAGTAAAGTACCATTTTCCTACATTAGATTTCGTTCTAAATGCTTAATCCCTATGTAAAAACGTTAGTTAAGCAAGAATATCGTATTTTAAAAAAAATCTAATGATAGGATTTTCCAGAAAATTGAAAAAACCGAAAAATGTCAAGAGTAAAGTGCCATTTTCTGACATTAGATTTCGTTCTAAATGCTTAATCCCTATGTAGAAACGTTAGTTAAGCAAGATTATCGTATTTTTAAAAAAATCTAATGATAGGATTTTTCAGAAAATTGAAAAAACCGTAAAATGTCAAGAGTAAAGTGCCCTTATTTTAAACATTATATCGTTCTAAATGCTTAATCCCTATGTAAAAAAGTTATCTAAGCAAGAATATGTTATTGAATAAAATGAGAAAAATTTATTTTAGCCGTAAATCGAAAATAATGGGTCGAGCGAATCGGTCGATTGCGCCGAGACGCGCTATGATGCAACAGACGAGCGATTGGAACGCCCGAATATTTTCAAAGTCCCAACGTACCGGTCAAGAGTAAAGTACCATTTTCCTACATTAGATTTCGTTCTAAATGCTTAATCCCTATGTAAAAACGTTAGTTAAGCAAGAATATCGTATTTTTAAAAAAATCTAATGATAGGATTTTCCAGAAAATTGAAAAAACCGAAAAATGTCAAGAGTAAAGTGCCATTTTCTGACATTAGATTTCGTTCTAAATGCTTAATCCCTATGTAGAAACGTTAGTTAAGCAAGAATATCGTATTTTTAAAAAAATCTAATGGTAGGATTTTTCAGAAAATTGAAAAAACCGTAAAATGTCAAGAGTAAAGTGCCCTTATTTTAAACATTATATCGTTCTAAATGCTTAATCCCTATGTAAAAAAGTTATCTAAGCAAGAATATGTTATTGAATAAAATGAGAAAAATTTATTTTAGCCGTAAATCGAAAATAATGGGTCGAGCGAATCGGTCGATTGCGCCGAGACGCGCTATGATGCAACAGACGAGCGATTGGAACGCCCGAATATTTTCAAAGTCCCAACGTACCGATCAAGAGTAAAGTACCATTTTCCTACATTAGATTTCGTTCTAAATGCTTAATCCCTATGTAAAAACGTTAGTTAAGCAAGAATATCGTATTTTTAAAAAAATCTAATGATAGGATTTTCCAGAAAATTGAAAAAACCGAAAAATGTCAAGAGTAAAGTGCCATTTTCTGACATTAGATTTCGTTCTAAATGCTTAATCCCTATGTAGAAACGTTAGTTAAGCAAGAATATCGTATTTTTAAAAAAATCTAATGGTAGGATTTTTCAGAAAATTGAAAAAACCGTAAAATGTCAAGAGTAAAGTGCCCTTATTTTAAACATTATATCGTTCTAAATGCTTAATCCCTATGTAAAAAAGTTATCTAAGCAAGAATATGTTATTGAATAAAATGAGAAAAAATTATTTTAGCCGTAAATCGAAAATAATGGGTCGAGCGAATCGGTCGATTGCGCCGAGACGCGCTATGATGCAACAGACGAGCGATTGGAACGCCCGAATATTTTCAAAGTCCCAACGTACCGATCAAGAGTAAAGTACCATTTTCCTACATTAGATTTCGTTCTAAATGCTTAATCCCTATGTAAAAACGTTAGTTAAGCAAGAATATCGTATTTTTAAAAAAATCTAATGATAGGATTTTCCAGAAAATTGAAAAAACCGAAAAATGTCAAGAGTAAAGTGCCATTTTCTGACATTAGATTTCGTTCTAAATGCTTAATCCCTATGTAGAAACGTTAGTTATGCAAGATTATCGTATTTTTAAAAAAATCTAATGATAGGATTTTTCAGAAAATTGAAAAAACCGTAAAATGTCAAGAGTAAAGTGCCCTTATTTTAAACATTATATCGTTCTAAATGCTTAATCCCTATGTAAAAAAGTTATCTAAGCAAGAATATGTTATTGAATAAAATGAGAAAAATTTATTTTAGCCGTAAATCGAAAATAATGGGTCGAGCGAATCGGTCGATTGCGCCGAGACGCGCTATGATGCAACAGACGAGCGATTGGAACGCCCGAATATTTTCAAAGTCCCAACGTACCGGTCAAGAGTAAAGTACCATTTTCCTACATTAGATTTCGTTCTAAATGCTTAATCCCTATGTAAAAACGTTAGTTAAGCAAGAATATCGTATTTTAAAAAAAATCTAATGATAGGATTTTCCAGAAAATTGAAAAAACCGAAAAATGTCAAGAGTAAAGTGCCATTTTCTGACATTAGATTTCGTTCTAAATGCTTAATCCCTATGTAGAAACGTTAGTTAAGCAAGAATATCGTATTTTTAAAAAAATCTAATGATAGGATTTTTCAGAAAATTGAAAAAACCGTAAAATGTCAAGAGTAAAGTGCCATTATTTTAAACAATGTATCGTTCTAAATGCTTAATCCCTATGTAAAAAAGTTATTTAAGCAAGAATATGTTATTGAAAAAAATTAGAAAAATTTATTTTAGCCGTAAATCGAAAATAATGGGGACACCGGAGCTGTTCGAAGCGCCGAGACGCGCCGCGTACGGCCGAATATTTTCTAAGTCCCAACGTACCGATCAAGAGTAAAGTACCATTTTCCTACATTAGATTTCGTTCTAAATGCTTAATCCCTATGTAAAAACGTTAGTTAAGCAAGAATATCGTATTTTTAAAAAAATCTAATGATAGGATTTTCCAGAAAATTGAAAAAACCGAAAAATGTCAAGAGTAAAGTGCCATTTTCTGACATTAGATTTCGTTCTAAATGCTTAATCCCTATGTAGAAACGTTAGTTAAGCAAGAATATCGTATTTTTAAAAAAATCTAATGGTAGGATTTTTCAGAAAATTGAAAAAACCGTAAAATGTCAAGAGTAAAGTGCCCTTATTTTAAACATTATATCGTTCTAAATGCTTAATCCCTATGTAAAAAAGTTATCTAAGCAAGAATATGTTATTGAATAAAATGAGAAAAATTTATTTTAGCCGTAAATCGAAAATAATGGGTCGAGCGAATCGGTCGATTGCGCCGAGACGCGCTATGATGCAACAGACGAGCGATTGGAACGCCCGAATATTTTCAAAGTCCCAACGTACCGATCAAGAGTAAAGTACCATTTTCCTACATTAGATTTCGTTCTAAATGCTTAATCCCTATGTAAAAACGTTAGTTAAGCAAGAATATCGTATTTTTAAAAAAATCTAATGATAGGATTTTCCAGAAAATTGAAAAAACCGAAAAATGTCAAGAGTAAAGTGCCATTTTCTGACATTAGATTTCGTTCTAAATGCTTAATCCCTATGTAGAAACGTTAGTTAAGCAAGAATATCGTATTTTTAAAAAAATCTAATGGTAGGATTTTTCAGAAAATTGAAAAAACCGTAAAATGTCAAGAGTAAAGTGCCCTTATTTTAAACATTATATCGTTCTAAATGCTTAATCCCTATGTAAAAAAGTTATCTAAGCAAGAATATGTTATTGAATAAAATGAGAAAAAATTATTTTAGCCGTAAATCGAAAATAATGGGTCGAGCGAATCGGTCGATTGCGCCGAGACGCGCTATGATGCAACAGACGAGCGATTGGAACGCCCGAATATTTTCAAAGTCCCAACGTACCGATCAAGAGTAAAGTACCATTTTCCTACATTAGATTTCGTTCTAAATGCTTAATCCCTATGTAAAAACGTTAGTTAAGCAAGAATATCGTATTTTTAAAAAAATCTAATGATAGGATTTTCCAGAAAATTGAAAAAACCGAAAAATGTCAAGAGTAAAGTGCCATTTTCTGACATTAGATTTCGTTCTAAATGCTTAATCCCTATGTAGAAACGTTAGTTATGCAAGATTATCGTATTTTTAAAAAAATCTAATGATAGGATTTTTCAGAAAATTGAAAAAACCGTAAAATGTCAAGAGTAAAGTGCCCTTATTTTAAACATTATATCGTTCTAAATGCTTAATCCCTATGTAAAAAAGTTATCTAAGCAAGAATATGTTATTGAATAAAATGAGAAAAATTTATTTTAGCCGTAAATCGAAAATAATGGGTCGAGCGAATCGGTCGATTGCGCCGAGACGCGCTATGATGCAACAGACGAGCGATTGGAACGCCCGAATATTTTCAAAGTCCCAACGTACCGGTCAAGAGTAAAGTACCATTTTCCTACATTAGATTTCGTTCTAAATGCTTAATCCCTATGTAAAAACGTTAGTTAAGCAAGAATATCGTATTTTAAAAAAAATCTAATGATAGGATTTTCCAGAAAATTGAAAAAACCGAAAAATGTCAAGAGTAAAGTGCCATTTTCTGACATTAGATTTCGTTCTAAATGCTTAATCCCTATGTAGAAACGTTAGTTAAGCAAGAATATCGTATTTTTAAAAAAATCTAATGATAGGATTTTTCAGAAAATTGAAAAAACCGTAAAATGTCAAGAGTAAAGTGCCATTATTTTAAACAATGTATCGTTCTAAATGCTTAATCCCTATGTAAAAAAGTTATTTAAGCAAGAATATGTTATTGAAAAAAATTAGAAAAATTTATTTTAGCCGTAAATCGAAAATAATGGGGACACCGGAGCTGTTCGAAGCGCCGAGACGCGCCGCGTACGGCCGAATATTTTCTAAGTCCCAACGTACCGATCAAGAGTAAAGTACCATTTTCCTACATTAGATTTCGTTCTAAATGCTTAATCCCTATGTAAAAACGTTAGTTAAGCAAGAATATCGTATTTTAAAAAAAATCTAATGATAGGATTTTCCAGAAAATTGAAAAAACCGAAAAATGTCAAGAGTAAAGTGCCATTTTCTGACATTAGATTTCGTTCTAAATGCTTAATCCCTATGTAGAAACGTTAGTTAAGCAAGATTATCGTATTTTTAAAAAAATCTAATGATAGGATTTTTCAGAAAATTGAAAAAACCGTAAAATGTCAAGAGTAAAGTGCCCTTATTTTAAACATTATATCGTTCTAAATGCTTAATCCCTATGTAAAAAAGTTATCTAAGCAAGAATATGTTATTGAATAAAATGAGAAAAATTTATTTTAGCCGTAAATCGAAAATAATGGGTCGAGCGAATCGGTCGATTGCGCCGAGACGCGCTATGATGCAACAGACGAGCGATTGGAACGCCCGAATATTTTCAAAGTCCCAACGTACCGGTCAAGAGTAAAGTACCATTTTCCTACATTAGATTTCGTTCTAAATGCTTAATCCCTATGTAAAAACGTTAGTTAAGCAAGAATATCGTATTTTTAAAAAAATCTAATGATAGGATTTTCCAGAAAATTGAAAAAACCGAAAAATGTCAAGAGTAAAGTGCCATTTTCTGACATTAGATTTCGTTCTAAATGCTTAATCCCTATGTAGAAACGTTAGTTAAGCAAGAATATCGTATTTTTAAAAAAATCTAATGGTAGGATTTTTCAGAAAATTGAAAAAACCGTAAAATGTCAAGAGTAAAGTGCCCTTATTTTAAACATTATATCGTTCTAAATGCTTAATCCCTATGTAAAAAAGTTATCTAAGCAAGAATATGTTATTGAATAAAATGAGAAAAATTTATTTTAGCCGTAAATCGAAAATAATGGGTCGAGCGAATCGGTCGATTGCGCCGAGACGCGCTATGATCGAGGCCGTCTGGTTTGGACGGCCTCGGTCGCGGCCACCGGCCGGATCGTGGATCTGGGTTGGAGGAGCCTGCGTCGAGGTGAAGTCCGAGATCAAGTATCTCGGACTGATCCTCGACAGCCACTGGAGATTCGGGGCGCATTTCGGCCGCCTCGTCCCCCGAGTTGAGAGGGCGGCGGCCTCGCTCGGCCGCCTGTTGCCCAATCTCGGGGGACCGGATAACATGGTGCGTCGCCTATACCTGGGCGTGGTGCGGTCCATGGCCTTGTACGGCGCCCCGATCTGGGGGCCGTCCGCGAGGGCAAGCCGGCGCATCACTTTGTTGTTGCGCCGGCTTCAGAGGCAAATGGCCCTTCGCCTCATACGGGGTTACCGCACCGCGTCTACCGTGGCGGCGCTTGCTCTGGCGGGAGAAATTCCCTTCGAGCTGCAGGCGGCGATGCGCGCCTATGTCTATAGGCGCATATGCATCGCTGGCCGGGCTCGGGGGGACCCGCCGGAGCGGGAGGCGGTCGACGGCTTCGAACTCCAGGCCCGGGGACTAGCGCTCGCCAGATGGCATGCGGAGCTTTGTTCCCATGCCGGCGAGCGCGTCCCTGGGGCTCTCCTGCCACACTTCACCTCGTGGCGGGAGAGGCGGTTTGGCAGGCTCACCTACCGTGCGACGCAGGTGTTCACCGGGCATGGCTGCTTCGGTGTGTACCTGTGTCGCATCGGTCGGGAAGCGACGACGGTGTGCCACCACTGTGGCGCGGAGGAGGACTCGGCGCAGCATACACTGGAGGTATGCCCCGCCTTTTCAGTGCTGCGCCGAGTCCTAAGACGGGAAGTTGGTCGCGACCTCGCTCTCTCCAGCTTAGTTGGGGCCATGCTGGAGAGCCCAAGAAAATGGGCGGCAGCCATCGCCTTCTGCGAAGAGGTGATGCTGCAGAAGGAGGCTGCCGAGCGGGGTCGCCGTGAGCGGGGGGTGCGGCGTGTGCGCCCACGCCTAGAGCCCCCCTCCCCGAGCAGATGAGAATAGGCGGGCGGCGGGTGTACCAGATTACTGGTTTAATTGCCCGCCGCCCGCCAACCCCCCCCCCCCCCCCAACTGAAGCTGTCCTCCCCAAAGTGGGAGTGACGAGGCGGTGTGGGGTGCGGTCCCCCGCACCGCCGAAGCAAGATGATTCATGGGGGGAGTATAAATCTCCCCCCCGGGACGCGGCCGGCCATCGCCATTCCATCCTGGTGGCCGGCCAGGCGAGGGGGAGCCGCGGTTGTGTTCTGTAAGAGTTCCCGTGGCTCCCCCGCTACTCGCCAGCGCCCTAGGCCGCCGTGGGGGTTTTAGCGGGTCAAAACCCGCACTACCCCCGCCCCGCCCCTCGGGCGGGACGGGGGTGTCTGACCAGCAGATTTCCCCCACGTTAAACAAAAAAAAAAAAAAAAAAGACGCGCTATGATGCAACAGACGAGCGATTGGAACGCCCGAATATTTTCAAAGTCCCAACGTACCGGTCAAGAGTAAAGTACCATTTTCCTACATTAGATTTCGTTCTAAATGCTTAATCCCTATGTAAAAACGTTAGTTAAGCAAGAATATCGTATTTTTAAAAAAATCTAATGATAGGATTTTCCAGAAAATTGAAAAAACCGAAAAATGTCAAGAGTAAAGTGCCATTTTCTGACATTAGATTTCGTTCTAAATGCTTAATCCCTATGTAGAAACGTTAGTTAAGCAAGAATATCGTATTTTTAAAAAAATCTAATGGTAGGATTTTTCAGAAAATTGAAAAAACCGTAAAATGTCAAGAGTAAAGTGCCCTTATTTTAAACATTATATCGTTCTAAATGCTTAATCCCTATGTAAAAAAGTTATCTAAGCAAGAATATGTTATTGAATAAAATGAGAAAAATTTATTTTAGCCGTAAATCGAAAATAATGGGTCGAGCGAATCGGTCGATTGCGCCGAGACGCGCTATGATGCAACAGACGAGCGATTGGAACGCCCGAATATTTTCAAAGTCCCAACGTACCGATCAAGAGTAAAGTACCATTTTCCTACATTAGATTTCGTTCTAAATGCTTAATCCCTATGTAAAAACGTTAGTTAAGCAAGAATATCGTATTTTTAAAAAAATCTAATGATAGGATTTTCCAGAAAATTGAAAAAACCGAAAAATGTCAAGAGTAAAGTGCCATTTTCTGACATTAGATTTCGTTCTAAATGCTTAATCCCTATGTAGAAACGTTAGTTAAGCAAGAATATCGTATTTTTAAAAAAATCTAATGGTAGGATTTTTCAGAAAATTGAAAAAACCGTAAAATGTCAAGAGTAAAGTGCCCTTATTTTAAACATTATATCGTTCTAAATGCTTAATTCCTATGTAAAAAAGTTATCTAAGCAAGAATATGTTATTGAATAAAATGAGAAAAATTTATTTTAGCCGTAAATCGAAAATAATGGGTCGAGCGAATCGGTCGATTGCGCCGAGACGCGCTATGATGCAACAGACGAGCGATTGGAACGCCCGAATATTTTCAAAGTCCCAACGTACCGGTCAAGAGTAAAGTACCATTTTCCTACATTAGATTTCGTTCTAAATGCTTAATCCCTATGTAAAAACGTTAGTTAAGCAAGAATATCGTATTTTTAAAAAAATCTAATGATAGGATTTTCCAGAAAATTGAAAAAACCGAAAAATGTCAAGAGTAAAGTGCCATTTTCTGACATTAGATTTCGTTCTAAATGCTTAATCCCTATGTAGAAACGTTAGTTAAGCAAGAATATCGTATTTTTAAAAAAATCTAATGGTAGGATTTTTCAGAAAATTGAAAAAACCGTAAAATGTCAAGAGTAAAGTGCCCTTATTTTAAACATTATATCGTTCTAAATGCTTAATCCCTATGTAAAAAAGTTATCTAAGCAAGAATATGTTATTGAATAAAATGAGAAAAATTTATTTTAGCCGTAAATCGAAAATAATGGGTCGAGCGAATCGGTCGATTGCGCCGAGACGCGCTATGATGCAACAGACGAGCGATTGGAACGCCCGAATATTTTCAAAGTCCCAACGTACCGATCAAGAGTAAAGTACCATTTTCCTACATTAGATTTCGTTCTAAATGCTTAATCCCTATGTAAAAACGTTAGTTAAGCAAGAATATCGTATTTTAAAAAAAATCTAATGATAGGATTTTCCAGAAAATTGAAAAAACCGAAAAATGTCAAGAGTAAAGTGCCATTTTCTGACATTAGATTTCGTTCTAAATGCTTAATCCCTATGTAGAAACGTTAGTTAAGCAAGATTATCGTATTTTTAAAAAAATCTAATGATAGGATTTTTCAGAAAATTGAAAAAACCGTAAAATGTCAAGAGTAAAGTGCCCTTATTTTAAACATTATATCGTTCTAAATGCTTAATCCCTATGTAAAAAAGTTATCTAAGCAAGAATATGTTATTGAATAAAATGAGAAAAATTTATTTTAGCCGTAAATCGAAAATAATGGGTCGAGCGAATCGGTCGATTGCGCCGAGACGCGCTATGATGCAACAGACGAGCGATTGGAACGCCCGAATATTTTCAAAGTCCCAACGTACCGGTCAAGAGTAAAGTACCATTTTCCTACATTAGATTTCGTTCTAAATGCTTAATCCCTATGTAAAAACGTTAGTTAAGCAAGAATATCGTATTTTAAAAAAAATCTAATGATAGGATTTTCCAGAAAATTGAAAAAACCGAAAAATGTCAAGAGTAAAGTGCCATTTTCTGACATTAGATTTCGTTCTAAATGCTTAATCCCTATGTAGAAACGTTAGTTATGCAAGATTATCGTATTTTTAAAAAAATCTAATGATAGGATTTTTCAGAAAATTGAAAAAACCGTAAAATGTCAAGAGTAAAGTGCCCTTATTTTAAACATTATATCGTTCTAAATGCTTAATCCCTATGTAAAAAAGTTATCTAAGCAAGAATATGTTATTGAATAAAATGAGAAAAATTTATTTTAGCCGTAAATCGAAAATAATGGGTCGAGCGAATCGGTCGATTGCGCCGAGACGCGCTATGATGCAACAGACGAGCGATTGGAACGCCCGAATATTTTCAAAGTCCCAACGTACCGGTCAAGAGTAAAGTACCATTTTCCTACATTAGATTTCGTTCTAAATGCTTAATCCCTATGTAAAAACGTTAGTTAAGCAAGAATATCGTATTTTTAAAAAAATCTAATGATAGGATTTTCCAGAAAATTGAAAAAACCGAAAAATGTCAAGAGTAAAGTGCCATTTTCTGACATTAGATTTCGTTCTAAATGCTTAATCCCTATGTAGAAACGTTAGTTAAGCAAGATTATCGTATTTTTAAAAAAATCTAATGATAGGATTTTTCAGAAAATTGAAAAAACCGTAAAATGTCAAGAGTAAAGTGCCCTTATTTTAAACATTATATCGTTCTAAATGCTTAATCCCTATGTAAAAAAGTTATCTAAGCAAGAATATGTTATTGAATAAAATGAGAAAAATTTATTTTAGCCGTAAATCGAAAATAATGGGTCGAGCGAATCGGTCGATTGCGCCGAGACGCGCTATGATGCAACAGACGAGCGATTGGAACGCCCGAATATTTTCAAAGTCCCAACGTACCGGTCAAGAGTAAAGTACCATTTTCCTACATTAGATTTCGTTCTAAATGCTTAATCCCTATGTAAAAACGTTAGTTAAGCAAGAATATCGTATTTTAAAAAAAATCTAATGATAGGATTTTCCAGAAAATTGAAAAAACCGAAAAATGTCAAGAGTAAAGTGCCATTTTCTGACATTAGATTTCGTTCTAAATGCTTAATCCCTATGTAGAAACGTTAGTTAAGCAAGAATATCGTATTTTTAAAAAAATCTAATGGTAGGATTTTTCAGAAAATTGAAAAAACCGTAAAATGTCAAGAGTAAAGTGCCCTTATTTTAAACATTATATCGTTCTAAATGCTTAATCCCTATGTAAAAAAGTTATCTAAGCAAGAATATGTTATTGAATAAAATGAGAAAAATTTATTTTAGCCGTAAATCGAAAATAATGGGTCGAGCGAATCGGTCGATTGCGCCGAGACGCGCTATGATGCAACAGACGAGCGATTGGAACGCCCGAATATTTTCAAAGTCCCAACGTACCGGTCAAGAGTAAAGTACCATTTTCCTACATTAGATTTCGTTCTAAATGCTTAATCCCTATGTAAAAACGTTAGTTAAGCAAGAATATCGTATTTTTAAAAAAATCTAATGATAGGATTTTCCAGAAAATTGAAAAAACCGAAAAATGTCAAGAGTAAAGTGCCATTTTCTGACATTAGATTTCGTTCTAAATGCTTAATCCCTATGTAGAAACGTTAGTTAAGCAAGAATATCGTATTTTTAAAAAAATCTAATGGTAGGATTTTTCAGAAAATTGAAAAAACCGTAAAATGTCAAGAGTAAAGTGCCCTTATTTTAAACATTATATCGTTCTAAATGCTTAATCCCTATGTAAAAAAGTTATCTAAGCAAGAATATGTTATTGAATAAAATGAGAAAAATTTATTTTAGCCGTAAATCGAAAATGATGGGTCGAGCGAATCGGTCGATTGCGCCGAGACGCGCTATGATGCAACAGACGAGCGATTGGAACGCCCGAATATTTTCAAAGTCCCAACGTACCGGTCAAGAGTAAAGTACCATTTTTCTACATTAGATTTCGTTCTAAATGCTTAATCCCTATGTAAAAACGTTAGTTAAGCAAGAATATCGTATTTTTAAAAAAATCTAATGATAGGATTTTCCAGAAAATTGAAAAAACCGAAAAATGTCAAGAGTAAAGTGCCATTTTCTGACATTAGATTTCGTTCTAAATGCTTAATCCCTATGTAGAAACGTTAGTTAAGCAAGATTATCGTATTTTTAAAAAAATCTAATGATAGGATTTTTCAGAAAATTGAAAAAACCGTAAAATGTCAAGAGTAAAGTGCCCTTATTTTAAACATTATATCGTTCTAAATGCTTAATCCCTATGTAAAAAAGTTATCTAAGCAAGAATATGTTATTGAATAAAATGAGAAAAATTTATTTTAGCCGTAAATCGAAAATAATGGGTCGAGCGAATCGGTCGATTGCGCCGAGACGCGCTATGATGCAACAGACGAGCGATTGGAACGCCCGAATATTTTCAAAGTCCCAACGTACCGATCAAGAGTAAAGTACCATTTTCCTACATTAGATTTCGTTCTAAATGCTTAATCCCTATGTAAAAACGTTAGTTAAGCAAGAATATCGTATTTTAAAAAAAATCTAATGATAGGATTTTCCAGAAAATTGAAAAAACCGAAAAATGTCAAGAGTAAAGTGCCATTTTCTGACATTAGATTTCGTTCTAAATGCTTAATCCCTATGTAGAAACGTTAGTTAAGCAAGAATATCGTATTTTTAAAAAAATCTAATGGTAGGATTTTTCAGAAAATTGAAAAAACCGTAAAATGTCAAGAGTAAAGTGCCCTTATTTTAAACATTATATCGTTCTAAATGCTTAATCCCTATGTAAAAAAGTTATCTAAGCAAGAATATGTTATTGAATAAAATGAGAAAAATTTATTTTAGCCGTAAATCGAAAATAATGGGTCGAGCGAATCGGTCGATTGCGCCGAGACGCGCTATGATGCAACAGACGAGCGATTGGAACGCCCGAATATTTTCAAAGTCCCAACGTACCGATCAAGAGTAAAGTACCATTTTCCTACATTAGATTTCGTTCTAAATGCTTAATCCCTTTGTAAAAACGTTAGTTAAGCAAGAATATCGTATTTTTAAAAAAATCTAATGATAGGATTTTCCAGAAAATTGAAAAAACCGAAAAATGTCAAGAGTAAAGTGCCATTTTCTGACATTAGATTTCGTTCTAAATGCTTAATCCCTATGTAGAAACGTTAGTTAAGCAAGAATATCGTATTTTTAAAAAAATCTAATGGTAGGATTTTTCAGAAAATTGAAAAAACCGTAAAATGTCAAGAGTAAAGTGCCCTTATTTTAAACATTATATCGTTCTAAATGCTTAATCCCTATGTAAAAAAGTTATCTAAGCAAGAATATGTTATTGAATAAAATGAGAAAAATTTATTTTAGCCGTAAATCGAAAATAATGGGTCGAGCGAATCGGTCGATTGCGCCGAGACGCGCTATGATGCAACAGACGAGCGATTGGAACGCCCGAATATTTTCAAAGTCCCAACGTACCGATCAAGAGTAAAGTACCATTTTCCTACATTAGATTTCGTTCTAAATGCTTAATCCCTATGTAAAAACGTTAGTTAAGCAAGAATATCGTATTTTAAAAAAAATCTAATGATAGGATTTTCCAGAAAATTGAAAAAACCGAAAAATGTCAAGAGTAAAGTGCCATTTTCTGACATTAGATTTCGTTCTAAATGCTTAATCCCTATGTAGAAACGTTAGTTAAGCAAGATTATCGTATTTTTAAAAAAATCTAATGATAGGATTTTTCAGAAAATTGAAAAAACCGTAAAATGTCAAGAGTAAAGTGCCCTTATTTTAAACATTATATCGTTCTAAATGCTTAATCCCTATGTAAAAAAGTTATCTAAGCAAGAATATGTTATTGAATAAAATGAGAAAAATTTATTTTAGCCGTAAATCGAAAATAATGGGTCGAGCGAATCGGTCGATTGCGCCGAGACGCGCTATGATGCAACAGACGAGCGATTGGAACGCCCGAATATTTTCAAAGTCCCAACGTACCGATCAAGAGTAAAGTACCATTTTCCTACATTAGATTTCGTTCTAAATGCTTAATCCCTATGTAAAAACGTTAGTTAAGCAAGAATATCGTATTTTAAAAAAAATCTAATGATAGGATTTTCCAGAAAATTGAAAAAACCGAAAAATGTCAAGAGTAAAGTGCCATTTTCTGACATTAGATTTCGTTCTAAATGCTTAATCCCTATGTAGAAACGTTAGTTAAGCAAGAATATCGTATTTTTAAAAAAATCTAATGGTAGGATTTTTCAGAAAATTGAAAAAACCGTAAAATGTCAAGAGTAAAGTGCCCTTATTTTAAACATTATATCGTTCTAAATGCTTAATCCCTATGTAAAAAAGTTATCTAAGCAAGAATATGTTATTGAATAAAATGAGAAAAATTTATTTTAGCCGTAAATCGAAAATAATGGGTCGAGCGAATCGGTCGATTGCGCCGAGACGCGCTATGATGCAACAGACGAGCGATTGGAACGCCCGAATATTTTCAAAGTCCCAACGTACCGGTCAAGAGTAAAGTACCATTTTCCTACATTAGATTTCGTTCTAAATGCTTAATCCCTATGTAAAAACGTTAGTTAAGCAAGAATATCGTATTTTTAAAAAAATCTAATGATAGGATTTTCCAGAAAATTGAAAAAACCGAAAAATGTCAAGAGTAAAGTGCCATTTTCTGACATTAGATTTCGTTCTAAATGCTTAATCCCTATGTAGAAACGTTAGTTAAGCAAGAATATCGTATTTTTAAAAAAATCTAATGGTAGGATTTTTCAGAAAATTGAAAAAACCGTAAAATGTCAAGAGTAAAGTGCCCTTATTTTAAACATTATATCGTTCTAAATGCTTAATCCCTATGTAAAAAAGTTATCTAAGCAAGAATATGTTATTGAATAAAATGAGAAAAATTTATTTTAGCCGTAAATCGAAAATAATGGGTCGAGCGAATCGGTCGATTGCGCCGAGACGCGCTATGATGCAACAGACGAGCGATTGGAACGCCCGAATATTTTCAAAGTCCCAACGTACCGATCAAGAGTAAAGTACCATTTTCCTACATTAGATTTCGTTCTAAATGCTTAATCCCTATGTAAAAACGTTAGTTAAGCAAGAATATCGTATTTTTAAAAAAATCTAATGATAGGATTTTCCAGAAAATTGAAAAAACCGAAAAATGTCAAGAGTAAAGTGCCATTTTCTGACATTAGATTTCGTTCTAAATGCTTAATCCCTATGTAGAAACGTTAGTTAAGCAAGAATATCGTATTTTTAAAAAAATCTAATGGTAGGATTTTTCAGAAAATTGAAAAAACCGTAAAATGTCAAGAGTAAAGTGCCCTTATTTTAAACATTATATCGTTCTAAATGCTTAATCCCTATGTAAAAAAGTTATCTAAGCAAGAATATGTTATTGAATAAAATGAGAAAAATTTATTTTAGCCGTAAATCGAAAATAATGGGTCGAGCGAATCGGTCGATTGCGCCGAGACGCGCTATGATGCAACAGACGAGCGATTGGAACGCCCGAATATTTTCAAAGTCCCAACGTACCGGTCAAGAGTAAAGTACCATTTTCCTACATTAGATTTCGTTCTAAATGCTTAATCCCTATGTAAAAACGTTAGTTAAGCAAGAATATCGTATTTTTAAAAAAATCTAATGATAGGATTTTCCAGAAAATTGAAAAAACCGAAAAATGTCAAGAGTAAAGTGCCATTTTCTGACATTAGATTTCGTTCTAAATGCTTAATCCCTATGTAGAAACGTTAGTTAAGCAAGAATATCGTATTTTTAAAAAAATCTAATGGTAGGATTTTTCAGAAAATTGAAAAAACCGTAAAATGTCAAGAGTAAAGTGCCCTTATTTTAAACATTATATCGTTCTAAATGCTTAATCCCTATGTAAAAAAGTTATCTAAGCAAGAATATGTTATTGAATAAAATGAGAAAAATTTATTTTAGCCGTAAATCGAAAATAATGGGTCGAGCGAATCGGTCGATTGCGCCGAGACGCGCTATGATGCAACAGACGAGCGATTGGAACGCCCGAATATTTTCAAAGTCCCAACGTACCGATCAAGAGTAAAGTACCATTTTCCTACATTAGATTTCGTTCTAAATGCTTAATCCCTATGTAAAAACGTTAGTTAAGCAAGAATATCGTATTTTTAAAAAAATCTAATGATAGGATTTTCCAGAAAATTGAAAAAACCGAAAAATGTCAAGAGTAAAGTGCCATTTTCTGACATTAGATTTCGTTCTAAATGCTTAATCCCTATGTAGAAACGTTAGTTAAGCAAGAATATCGTATTTTTAAAAAAATCTAATGGTAGGATTTTTCAGAAAATTGAAAAAACCGTAAAATGTCAAGAGTAAAGTGCCCTTATTTTAAACATTATATCGTTCTAAATGCTTAATCCCTATGTAAAAAAGTTATCTAAGCAAGAATATGTTATTGAATAAAATGAGAAAAATTTATTTTAGCCGTAAATCGAAAATAATGGGTCGAGCGAATCGGTCGATTGCGCCGAGACGCGCTATGATGCAACAGACGAGCGATTGGAACGCCCGAATATTTTCAAAGTCCCAACGTACCGGTCAAGAGTAAAGTACCATTTTCCTACATTAGATTTCGTTCTAAATGCTTAATCCCTATGTAAAAACGTTAGTTAAGCAAGAATATCGTATTTTTAAAAAAATCTAATGATAGGATTTTCCAGAAAATTGAAAAAACCGAAAAATGTCAAGAGTAAAGTGCCATTTTCTGACATTAGATTTCGTTCTAAATGCTTAATCCCTATGTAGAAACGTTAGTTAAGCAAGAATATCGTATTTTTAAAAAAATCTAATGGTAGGATTTTTCAGAAAATTGAAAAAACCGTAAAATGTCAAGAGTAAAGTGCCCTTATTTTAAACATTATATCGTTCTAAATGCTTAATCCCTATGTAAAAAAGTTATCTAAGCAAGAATATGTTATTGAATAAAATGAGAAAAATTTATTTTAGCCGTAAATCGAAAATAATGGGTCGAGCGAATCGGTCGATTGCGCCGAGACGCGCTATGATGCAACAGACGAGCGATTGGAACGCCCGAATATTTTCAAAGTCCCAACGTACCGATCAAGAGTAAAGTACCATTTTCCTACATTAGATTTCGTTCTAAATGCTTAATCCCTATGTAAAAACGTTAGTTAAGCAAGAATATCGTATTTTAAAAAAAATCTAATGATAGGATTTTCCAGAAAATTGAAAAAACCGAAAAATGTCAAGAGTAAAGTGCCATTTTCTGACATTAGATTTCGTTCTAAATGCTTAATCCCTATGTAGAAACGTTAGTTAAGCAAGATTATCGTATTTTTAAAAAAATCTAATGATAGGATTTTTCAGAAAATTGAAAAAACCGTAAAATGTCAAGAGTAAAGTGCCCTTATTTTAAACATTATATCGTTCTAAATGCTTAATCCCTATGTAAAAAAGTTATCTAAGCAAGAATATGTTATTGAATAAAATGAGAAAAATTTATTTTAGCCGTAAATCGAAAATAATGGGTCGAGCGAATCGGTCGATTGCGCCGAGACGCGCTATGATGCAACAGACGAGCGATTGGAACGCCCGAATATTTTCAAAGTCCCAACGTACCGGTCAAGAGTAAAGTACCATTTTCCTACATTAGATTTCGTTCTAAATGCTTAATCCCTATGTAAAAACGTTAGTTAAGCAAGAATATCGTATTTTTAAAAAAATCTAATGATAGGATTTTCCAGAAAATTGAAAAAACCGAAAAATGTCAAGAGTAAAGTGCCATTTTCTGACATTAGATTTCGTTCTAAATGCTTAATCCCTATGTAGAAACGTTAGTTAAGCAAGAATATCGTATTTTTAAAAAAATCTAATAGTAGGATTTTTCAGAAAATTGAAAAAACCGTAAAATGTCAAGAGTAAAGTGCCCTTATTTTAAACATTATATCGTTCTAAATGCTTAATCCCTATGTAAAAAAGTTATCTAAGCAAGAATATGTTATTGAATAAAATGAGAAAAATTTATTTTAGCCGTAAATCGAAAATAATGGGTCGAGCGAATCGGTCGATTGCGCCGAGACGCGCTATGATGCAACAGACGAGCGATTGGAACGCCCGAATATTTTCAAAGTCCCAACGTACCGATCAAGAGTAAAGTACCATTTTCCTACATTAGATTTCGTTCTAAATGCTTAATCCCTATGTAAAAACGTTAGTTAAGCAAGAATATCGTATTTTTAAAAAAATCTAATGATAGGATTTTCCAGAAAATTGAAAAAACCGAAAAATGTCAAGAGTAAAGTGCCATTTTCTGACATTAGATTTCGTTCTAAATGCTTAATCCCTATGTAGAAACGTTAGTTAAGCAAGAATATCGTATTTTTAAAAAAATCTAATGGTAGGATTTTTCAGAAAATTGAAAAAACCGTAAAATGTCAAGAGTAAAGTGCCCTTATTTTAAACATTATATCGTTCTAAATGCTTAATCCCTATGTAAAAAAGTTATCTAAGCAAGAATATGTTATTGAATAAAATGAGAAAAATTTATTTTAGCCGTAAATCGAAAATAATGGGTCGAGCGAATCGGTCGATTGCGCCGAGACGCGCTATGATGCAACAGACGAGCGATTGGAACGCCCGAATATTTTCAAAGTCCCAACGTACCGATCAAGAGTAAAGTACCATTTTCCTACATTAGATTTCGTTCTAAATGCTTAATCCCTTTGTAAAAACGTTAGTTAAGCAAGAATATCGTATTTTTAAAAAAATCTAATGATAGGATTTTCCAGAAAATTGAAAAAACCGAAAAATGTCAAGAGTAAAGTGCCATTTTCTGACATTAGATTTCGTTCTAAATGCTTAATCCCTATGTAGAAACGTTAGTTAAGCAAGAATATCGTATTTTTAAAAAAATCTAATGGTAGGATTTTTCAGAAAATTGAAAAAACCGTAAAATGTCAAGAGTAAAGTGCCCTTATTTTAAACATTATATCGTTCTAAATGCTTAATCCCTATGTAAAAAAGTTATCTAAGCAAGAATATGTTATTGAATAAAATGAGAAAAATTTATTTTAGCCGTAAATCGAAAATAATGGGTCGAGCGAATCGGTCGATTGCGCCGAGACGCGCTATGATGCAACAGACGAGCGATTGGAACGCCCGAATATTTTCAAAGTCCCAACGTACCGATCAAGAGTAAAGTACCATTTTCCTACATTAGATTTCGTTCTAAATGCTTAATCCCTATGTAAAAACGTTAGTTAAGCAAGAATATCGTATTTTAAAAAAAATCTAATGATAGGATTTTCCAGAAAATTGAAAAAACCGAAAAATGTCAAGAGTAAAGTGCCATTTTCTGACATTAGATTTCGTTCTAAATGCTTAATCCCTATGTAGAAACGTTAGTTAAGCAAGAATATCGTATTTTTAAAAAAATCTAATGATAGGATTTTCCAGAAAATTGAAAAAACCGAAAAATGTCAAGAGTAAAGTGCCATTTTCTGACATTAGATTTCGTTCTAAATGCTTAATCCCTATGTAGAAACGTTAGTTAAGCAAGAATATCGTATTTTTAAAAAAATCTAATGGTAGGATTTTTCAGAAAATTGAAAAAACCGTAAAATGTCAAGAGTAAAGTGCCCTTATTTTAAACATTATATCGTTCTAAATGCTTAATCCCTATGTAAAAAAGTTATCTAAGCAAGAATATGTTATTGAATAAAATGAGAAAAATTTATTTTAGCCGTAAATCGAAAATAATGGGTCGAGCGAATCGGTCGATTGCGCCGAGACGCGCTATGATGCAACAGACGAGCGATTGGAACGCCCGAATATTTTCAAAGTCCCAACGTACCGATCAAGAGTAAAGTACCATTTTCCTACATTAGATTTCGTTCTAAATGCTTAATCCCTATGTAAAAACGTTAGTTAAGCAAGAATATCGTATTTTAAAAAAAATCTAATGATAGGATTTTCCAGAAAATTGAAAAAACCGAAAAATGTCAAGAGTAAAGTGCCATTTTCTGACATTAGATTTCGTTCTAAATGCTTAATCCCTATGTAGAAACGTTAGTTAAGCAAGATTATCGTATTTTTAAAAAAATCTAATGATAGGATTTTTCAGAAAATTGAAAAAACCGTAAAATGTCAAGAGTAAAGTGCCCTTATTTTAAACATTATATCGTTCTAAATGCTTAATCCCTATGTAAAAAAGTTATCTAAGCAAGAATATGTTATTGAATAAAATGAGAAAAATTTATTTTAGCCGTAAATCGAAAATAATGGGTCGAGCGAATCGGTCGATTGCGCCGAGACGCGCTATGATGCAACAGACGAGCGATTGGAACGCCCGAATATTTTCAAAGTCCCAACGTACCGGTCAAGAGTAAAGTACCATTTTCCTACATTAGATTTCGTTCTAAATGCTTAATCCCTATGTAAAAACGTTAGTTAAGCAAGAATATCGTATTTTAAAAAAAATCTAATGTTAGGATTTTCCAGAAAATTGAAAAAACCGAAAAATGTCAAGAGTAAAGTGCCATTTTCTGACATTAGATTTCGTTCTAAATGCTTAATCCCTATGTAGAAACGTTAGTTATGCAAGATTATCGTATTTTTAAAAAAATCTAATGATAGGATTTTTCAGAAAATTGAAAAAACCGTAAAATGTCAAGAGTAAAGTGCCCTTATTTTAAACATTATATCGTTCTAAATGCTTAATCCCTATGTAAAAAAGTTATCTAAGCAAGAATATGTTATTGAATAAAATGAGAAAAATTTATTTTAGCCGTAAATCGAAAATAATGGGTCGAGCGAATCGGTCGATTGCGCCGAGACGCGCTATGATGCAACAGACGAGCGATTGGAACGCCCGAATATTTTCAAAGTCCCAACGTACCGGTCAAGAGTAAAGTACCATTTTCCTACATTAGATTTCGTTCTAAATGCTTAATCCCTATGTAAAAACGTTAGTTAAGCAAGAATATCCCCCCCGTGTCCGCTACCTTGTCGTGGTGGGGGGGCTTCGTGCCCCAATGATCCTCAAGGCTGTGCCGGCGGGGATTTTATTCCCTGGCAGGTCCTACCTAGCCGGAGTGGCTTGAGGTGAGGGGCCAACTAAAGTCGGACACATACCGTAAACCTGTGGTCATGTTTTACAGGAACGGGGGTCTTGCCTTAGCCGGCTGGACCGCGAGGATGACAACCTCTCTAAAAAATCCCTAGCCCCAAGCAGCGTTGCGCGGTGAAGAGGGCGTAGCTGGAGTCAGCGCCAGCTATGGTTGGTGGGTGCACCAATCGTTAGCGGACAACCCCGGGGTACCTGGCGATCCCCCGGGCGTATTAGCCTTCCCCGGGTATGGCGGCTCTACCCGGGGTGACCTCCTTTCCGACCACACTCGTGGGTTTTATCATGGATAGTTCACTAATAAAAAAAACCGGGGAGGGGGGAAACGAGAGGGAGGAGGAGGCGCGCGTAGCTAGCGTGCGCCTCGAGCGCATGGATGGGTCGGTGTTGCGGGAACTTCCCGCAACACGCGGCAGAGAGAGGTCCGCTTTGGACCTTGGCGAATGCGATGCGGGAGAGGAGTCCGACCACTCGGTCTCCTCTCACCGCTCTTCGCAGAGCGCCCCTGGCTCCTCGATAGGGAGGAAGCGGGGAAGGCCGCCAACTACTGGGCAGTACGTTGGCCTCTATGAGGCCAAACGTAAGTTGACGGAGGCCAACAAGGGCCTCATCGCGGCGATCTTCGACCCGGTGGCCCCGGGGCCACAGCCCGGGAGATCGGTCGACCCACTTCCGGACGAGGTGGAGGTCGCCGCGAATCTTCGCAGTCGTCCGACGCGGGACGTGGCGGCGTCAATAATGGAGAGCCTGGCCGAAGTGGCCAGGATCTCCAGCGCAACAAGGGAGTTGCGGCCGGCCACGGTGCGGGTCCTGCAGGCGGCGGCCCTGAACAGCCGGGCGGGCGTTGCGGAGCTGGCCATGAGGTCAGCTTCCGACGCCACCCGGCTGTTGGAAGCAGAGAACGCTCTCCTCAGAGAGCAGATGGCGGAGTTGCGGACCGAGGTGGCCCGACTCCGTCAGGCGGTGGAGGCGAAGCCGGCAGCAGCCGAGATGCCTCCGCCGCCGGCTCCTGAGGGGGGCACGGGGCCGCTGGTAGGCGCCGGCGCCCGAGGGCCCCAACGCCCTGGGCGAGGGAAGCCCTTGCCGGCGTCCGCAGCGGCGCCGGCAAACTTGCTGCAACAGATCGGCTCCCTGATCGATGCCAAGCTGGCATCGTTCAGGAGGGAGCTGATCCCACGGATGCAGGATCCGCGGTCGGTGCCGCCCGTGCCGCCCGCCCCCAGCCCGTCGATAGGCAAGAAAGGGGGGAGAAAGGGTGGCAGTGGAGGAGGGGCTGCGTCCGCTAAGGCGGCGCAGATGCAGCCCCCACAGCAGAGGGCTGTCTCTGCTGTTGTGCCGCCCTCCACCACACCTCCTACTGAGCTGTGGTCGAGGGTAGTTGGCCGAAGGGCCAAAAAGGCGGCTGCCGCAGCTAAACCTGCGGCGGCTGCCAAGGCCTCTTCGGCCGGGAGGGCGGCGAAACGGGTGGCACCGGCTGCCCCGAAGAGGGCTCCCCTGCCGCCGCGTCCGCCCCGCACGGCTGCCGTTACGATAACGGTACCGGCCGGCGGGGCGATGACGTACGCCGAGGCGATGGCCACTGCCAGGTCGAAGGTTGACCTGGCAGAGATTGGCATCGCCTCGTTAAAGCCCAGGAGAGCGGTGACGGGGGGAATCATTTTGGAGGTCCCCGGGGCTGATGGGGCAGCTAAGGCCACTGCCCTAGCTGCGAAGATGGCGGACGCGCTGGCGGGAACCGGCGTGAAGGTCGCGCGCCCAATTAAGAAGGCCGATCTAAGGGTGCGCGGCCTGGTCGACTCGACCACGCCGGATGAGGTTGCCGTGGCCGTCGCCCATGTAGGAGGGTGCGACCGGAGGGATGTTAAGACCGGCGAAATCCGGTCTTCCCCCTCCGGTTTGGGCACCCTCTGGGTCCAGTGCCCTGCTGCGGCCGCGCGTAAAGTTGCGGTCGCGGGCAAGCTCACGGTCGGCTGGACCCGGGCGACGGTGGAGGCCCTTAGCGCCCGGCCCCTGCAGTGCTATCGCTGCCTTGGCCTAGGCCACACAACTCAGCGATGCACTGCGGCCGAGGATCGTTCCGACTGCTGCTTTGGGTGCGGCAGTCGGGACCACAAGGTGGCCGGCTGTACGGCGAAGCCCAACTGCCCGCTCTGTGCGGGAGCGGGCAAGCCGGCCGGCCACCGCCTCGGTAGCCGGGCGTGCCCCGCCAGCGCGAAACGCGGCAGGGGCAGTAGGGGGAGAAAATCCGCGGTGGCCAAGGCGACGGCCACCGTGGCTACTAAGCCAAAGGTGGCACCCAAAGGTGCCACCGTCGCGCCCGCGGGGGCGGATGGGGCCAAAGAGGCCCCAGACGCCACCGCTCCCGCGGCGGCGATGGAGGTGGAGGCCTGCCCGTAATGGGGCCCAAGGGCCCTATAATACAGGCCAACCTGAACCGCTCGGCCAGGGCACAGGACCTCCTGGTGCAATTCCTGGCCGAGCGGGGTGCCGGGTTGGCCGTAGCGGCGGAGCCGTACAGGATTCCCGATCATCCACATTGGATGGGGGACCTGAGCGGCTCCGCCGTTATAATATGGGTAGGCCGGCCGGGGTCCCCGGCGTGCTCCGTTATCGAGCGCGGCCGGGGATACCTGGCCGTTGACTGGGGCGGCACCGCGGTTGTGGCGATCTATGCACCTCCAAGGTGGTCCCTCGAGGAGTTTGTGCAGTATCTGGACGGGGTGGGGAGATGCGTCTCCCGCTGCCAGCCCCGTCCGGTGCTGGTCCTGGGGGACTTCAACGCCAAGTCGCCGGCTTGGGGTTCCCCCAGGACGAACCCGAGGGGCCGGGAGGTGCTTGACTGGGCGGCGGGACTCGAGCTCCGTCTTTTAAACACGGGCTCGGTCCATACGTGCGTGCGGCATAATGGGGGGTCCATCGTTGACCTTTCATGGGCAACGCCCCCCGCCGCGCGCCGTATTACGGGGTGGAGGGTGGCGGAGGAGGTCGAGACACTGTCTGACCACAGGTACATTGTTCTCGGCCTCTCCGCCGCCCCATCGACGCCCCGACGTCGCCCCGCTGATGAGGGATCGCCTCAGCCGCGGTGGGCGCTAAAGCGCCTCGACCAGGACGCCCTGATGGCGGCAGCCCACGTCGTGGCCTGGCCAGCAACACCGGCCGGGCCAGTCGACGGGACAAGGGAGGCCCAATGGTTCCGGGGCGCAATGACGTCCATTTGCGACGTCGCCATGCCCCGGGCCAGGGTTTTCCCGAGGAAGGCGGTGTACTGGTGGTCGCGCGCGATAGCGGATTTGCGCACAGAGTGCGTTCGCGCGCGACGCCAGTACGCCCGCGCCCGTCGACGACGGCGTTCCGACGTGGAGCTGGCTATCCAGCTGTATGGGCGATACAGGGAGAAGGTGGTCGCCCTGCAGCTGGCCATCAGGCAAGCAAAGAGCCAGGCCTGGCGCGACCTTCTCGGCACTATCAACCGAGATCCATGGGGGCGCCCATATAAAATGGCGATGGGACGATTACGTCCCTGGGCGCCCCCTCTGACGGAGAGCCTGGATCCGGGGATGCTCGGACGGGTCGTGGACGCGCTATTCCCCGTCAGCGGGGAGGCGTCCCGGCCCGTCCCTCAGCTAGAGGGACACGAGTGGTCCCCGGATCTGGAGGTCGCGCCGGAGGAAATGGCCGGGGTAGTCAAATGGCTCCGGGGCAAGAATACTGCCCCGGGGCCGGACGGTATCCCCGGCCGGGTCTGGCTGCTTGCCATGGGCGTCCTGGGCGAGAGGCTTAGAGGCCTCTACTCCGGGCTCCTGAGGTCCGGGGTGTTCCCGGACCTTTGGAGGAGAAGTCGGATGGTCCTCTTAAGGAAGGATGGGAGGCCTGCGGATTCTCCCTCCGCGTACCGGCCCATTTGCCTCCTGGACGAGGTGGGCAAGATCTTTGAAAAGATCATTGCTGCCCGCCTCGCCAGGCACCTGTCCCGCGTTGGCCCCGATCTGGCGGACTGCCAGTTCGGCTTCCGGGAGGGGCGATCGACGGTCGATGCAATCGACCGTCTAAAGTCCCTCTCGGACAATGCCGTGGCACGGGGCGGGGTGTGCTTGGCGGTGTCGATAGACATCGTCAATGCGTTTAACACCCTGCCCTGGTCCGCCATTAGGGAGGCCCTTGTTGAACACCAGGTGCCTCCCTATCTGAGGCGGGTAATCGGGGCCTACCTGCGGGGCAGGTGGGTGGAATACCCGGGCCGGTACGGGACGATACGGAGGGAAGTGGACTGCGGGGTCCCACAGGGGTCCGTGTTAGGACCACTCCTGTGGGACCTGGGATATAACGCGGTCCTGAAGGCCTCCCTACCCGACGGTGCCACCCTCATCTGCTATGCAGATGACACATTGGTGGTCGCCGTCGGGGACACCTTCGAGAGGACCATCCGACGAGCGGAAGTTGCGGTGGCAGCCGTCGTCGCGAGGATCCACGGTCTGGGGCTGAAGGTGGCCCCGGAGAAGGCCGAGGCCGTCTGGTTTGGACGGCCTTGGTCTCGGCCACGGGCCAGATCGTGGATCTGGGTTGGAGGAGCCTGCGTCGAGGTGAAGTCCGAGATCAAGTATCTCGGACTGATCCTCGACAGCCACTGGAGGTTCGGAGCACATTTCGGCCGCCTCGTCCCCCGAGTTGAGAGGGCGACGGCCGCGTTAGGCCGCCTGTTGCCCAATATCGGGGGACCGGGCGATATGGTGCGCCGCCTATACCTAGGCGTGGTGCGGTCAATGGTATTATACGGCGCCCCGATTTGGGCGCCGTCCGTGAGGGCAAGCCGGCGCAGCACATTGTTGTTGCGCCGGCTTCAGAGGCAAATGGCCCTTCGCCTCATACGGGGGTACCGCACCACGTCTACCGTGGCGGCGCTTGCTCTGGCGGGAGAAATTCCCTTCGAGCTGCAGGCGGCGATGCGCGCCTATGTCTATAGGCGCATATGCATCGCTGGCCGGGCTCGGGGGGACCCGCCGGAGCAAGAGGCGGTCAAGGGCTTCGAGCTCCAGGCCCGGGGACTAGCGCTCGCCAGGTGGCATGCGGAGCTTTGTTCCCATGCCGCCGAGCGCGTCCCCGGGGCTCTCCTGCCGCACTTCACCACGTGGCGGGAGAGGCGGTTTGGCAGGCTCTCCTACCGTGCGACGCAGGTATTCACCGGGCATGGCTGCTTCGGTGTCTACCTGTGTCGCATCGGTCGGGAAGCGACGACGGTGTGCCACCACTGTGGCGCGGAGGAGGACTCGGCGCAGCATACACTGGAGGTGTGCCCCGCCTTTTCAGTGCTGCGCCGAGTCCTAACTAGGGAAGTTGGTGGCGACCTCGCTCTCTCCAGCTTAGTTGGGGCCATGCTGGAGAGCCCGACAAAATGGGCGGCAGCCATAGCCTTCTGCGAACAGGTAATGTTGCAGAAGGAGGCTGCCGAGCGGGGTCGCCGTGAGCGGGGGGTGCGGCGTGTGCGCACACGCCTAGAGCCCCCCCCGAGTAGCTGATACTAGGCGGGCGGCGGGTGTACCGGACCATGCCGGTTTAATTGCCCGCCGCCCGCCAACCGAGGATGCCCTATTTTAAAGTGGGGGCGACAAAACCGTCGCCCCCGACGGCCGCTGGTGCGGCCGTCGTGAAGAGGCGGTGTGGGGTGCGGTCCCCCGCACCGCCGAATCAAGATGATTCGTGGGGGGGAGGATTAATCTCCCCCCGGGACGCGGCCGGCCACCGCTCCATCCTGGTGGCCGGCCAGGCGAGGGGGAGCTGCGGTCGTGTTCTTGAAGAGTTCCCGTGGCTCCCCCGTTAATCGCCAGCGCCCTAGGCCGCCGTGGGGGTTTTAGCGGGTCGAACCCCGCACTACCCCCCCTCCGCCCTTCGGGCGGAGCGGGGGTGTCTGAACTGCAGATTTCCCCCACGTTAAAAAAAAAAAAAAAAAAAAAAAAAAAAAAAAAAAAAAAAAAAAAAAAAGTTAAGCAAGAATATCGTATTTTAAAAAAAATCTAATGATAGGATTTTCCAGAAAATTGAAAAAACCGAAAAATGTCAAGAGTAAAGTGCCATTTTCTGACATTAGATTTCGTTCTAAATGCTTAATCCCTATGTAGAAACGTTAGTTATGCAAGATTATCGTATTTTTAAAAAAATCTAATGATAGGATTTTTCAGAAAATTGAAAAAACCGTAAAATGTCAAGAGTAAAGTGCCCTTATTTTAAACATTATATCGTTCTAAATGCTTAATCCCTATGTAAAAAAGTTATCTAAGCAAGAATATGTTATTGAATAAAATGAGAAAAATTTATTTTAGCCGTAAATCGAAAATAATGGGTCGAGCGAATCGGTCGATTGCGCCGAGACGCGCTATGATGCAACAGACGAGCGATTGGAACGCCCGAATATTTTCAAAGTCCCAACGTACCGGTCAAGAGTAAAGTACCATTTTCCTACATTAGATTTCGTTCTAAATGCTTAATCCCTATGTAAAAACGTTAGTTAAGCAAGAATATCGTATTTTAAAAAAAATCTAATGATAGGATTTTCCAGAAAATTGAAAAAACCGAAAAATGTCAAGAGTAAAGTGCCATTTTCTGACATTAGATTTCGTTCTAAATGCTTAATCCCTATGTAGAAACGTTAGTTAAGCAAGAATATCGTATTTTTAAAAAAATCTAATGGTAGGATTTTTCAGAAAATTGAAAAAACCGTAAAATGTCAAGAGTAAAGTGCCCTTATTTTAAACATTATATCGTTCTAAATGCTTAATCCCTATGTAAAAAAGTTATCTAAGCAAGAATATGTTATTGAATAAAATGAGAAAAATTTATTTTAGCCGTAAATCGAAAATAATGGGTCGAGCGAATCGGTCGATTGCGCCGAGACGCGCTATGATGCAACAGACGAGCGATTGGAACGCCCGAATATTTTCAAAGTCCCAACGTACCGATCAAGAGTAAAGTACCATTTTCCTACATTAGATTTCGTTCTAAATGCTTAATCCCTATGTAAAAACGTTAGTTAAGCAAGAATATCGTATTTTAAAAAAAATCTAATGATAGGATTTTCCAGAAAATTGAAAAAACCGAAAAATGTCAAGAGTAAAGTGCCATTTTCTGACATTAGATTTCGTTCTAAATGCTTAATCCCTATGTAGAAACGTTAGTTAAGCAAGAATATCGTATTTTAAAAAAAATCTAATGGTAGGATTTTTCAGAAAATTGAAAAAACCGTAAAATGTCAAGAGTAAAGTGCCCTTATTTTAAACATTATATCGTTCTAAATGCTTAATGCCTATGTAAAAAAGTTATCTAAGCAAGAATATGTTATTGAATAAAATGAGAAAAATTTATTTTAGCCGTAAATCGAAAATAATGGGTCGAGCGAATCGGTCGATTGCGCCGAGACGCGCTATGATGCAACAGACGAGCGATTGGAACGCCCGAATATTTTCAAAGTCCCAACGTACCGATCAAGAGTAAAGTACCATTTTCCTACATTAGATTTCGTTCTAAATGCTTAATCCCTTTGTGAAAACGTTAGTTAAGCAAGAATATCGTATTTTTAAAAAAATCTAATGATAGGATTTTCCAGAAAATTGAAAAAACCGAAAAATGTCAAGAGTAAAGTGCCATTTTCTGACATTAGATTTCGTTCTAAATGCTTAATCCCTATGTAGAAACGTTAGTTATGCAAGATTATCGTATTTTTAAAAAAATCTAATGATAGGATTTTTCAGAAAATTGAAAAAACCGTAAAATGTCAAGAGTAAAGTGCCCTTATTTTAAACATTATATCGTTCTAAATGCTTAATCCCTATGTAAAAAAGTTATCTAAGCAAGAATATGTTATTGAATAAAATGAGAAAAATTTATTTTAGCCGTAAATCGAAAATAATGGGTCGAGCGAATCGGTCGATTGCGCCGAGACGCGCTATGATGCAACAGACGAGCGATTGGAACGCCCGAATATTTTCAAAGTCCCAACGTACCGGTCAAGAGTAAAGTACCATTTTCCTACATTAGATTTCGTTCTAAATGCTTAATCCCTATGTAAAAACGTTAGTTAAGCAAGAATATCGTATTTTAAAAAAAATCTAATGATAGGATTTTCCAGAAAATTGAAAAAACCGAAAAATGTCAAGAGTAAAGTGCCATTTTCTGACATTAGATTTCGTTCTAAATGCTTAATCCCTATGTAGAAACGTTAGTTAAGCAAGAATATCGTATTTTTAAAAAAATCTAATGGTAGGATTTTTCAGAAAATTGAAAAAACCGTAAAATGTCAAGAGTAAAGTGCCCTTATTTTAAACATTATATCGTTCTAAATGCTTAATCCCTATGTAAAAAAGTTATCTAAGCAAGAATATGTTATTGAATAAAATGAGAAAAATTTATTTTAGCCGTAAATCGAAAATAATGGGTCGAGCGAATCGGTCGATTGCGCCGAGACGCGCTATGATGCAACAGACGAGCGATTGGAACGCCCGAATATTTTCAAAGTCCCAACGTACCGATCAAGAGTAAAGTACCATTTTCCTACATTAGATTTCGTTCTAAATGCTTAATCCCTATGTAAAAACGTTAGTTAAGCAAGAATATCGTATTTTAAAAAAAATCTAATGATAGGATTTTCCAGAAAATTGAAAAAACCGAAAAATGTCAAGAGTAAAGTGCCATTTTCTGACATTAGATTTCGTTCTAAATGCTTAATCCCTATGTAGAAACGTTAGTTAAGCAAGAATATCGTATTTTAAAAAAAATCTAATGGTAGGATTTTTCAGAAAATTGAAAAAACCGTAAAATGTCAAGAGTAAAGTGCCCTTATTTTAAACATTATATCGTTCTAAATGCTTAATGCCTATGTAAAAAAGTTATCTAAGCAAGAATATGTTATTGAATAAAATGAGAAAAATTTATTTTAGCCGTAAATCGAAAATAATGGGTCGAGCGAATCGGTCGATTGCGCCGAGACGCGCTATGATGCAACAGACGAGCGATTGGAACGCCCGAATATTTTCAAAGTCCCAACGTACCGATCAAGAGTAAAGTACCATTTTCCTACATTAGATTTCGTTCTAAATGCTTAATCCCTTTGTGAAAACGTTAGTTAAGCAAGAATATCGTATTTTTAAAAAAATCTAATGATAGGATTTTCCAGAAAATTGAAAAAACCGAAAAATGTCAAGAGTAAAGTGCCATTTTCTGACATTAGATTTCGTTCTAAATGCTTAATCCCTATGTAGAAACGTTAGTTATGCAAGATTATCGTATTTTTAAAAAAATCTAATGATAGGATTTTTCAGAAAATTGAAAAAACCGTAAAATGTCAAGAGTAAAGTGCCCTTATTTTAAACATTATATCGTTCTAAATGCTTAATCCCTATGTAAAAAAGTTATCTAAGCAAGAATATGTTATTGAATAAAATGAGAAAAATTTATTTTAGCCGTAAATCGAAAATAATGGGTCGAGCGAATCGGTCGATTGCGCCGAGACGCGCTATGATGCAACAGACGAGCGATTGGAACGCCCGAATATTTTCAAAGTCCCAACGTACCGGTCAAGAGTAAAGTACCATTTTCCTACATTAGATTTCGTTCTAAATGCTTAATCCCTATGTAAAAACGTTAGTTAAGCAAGAATATCGTATTTTAAAAAAAATCTAATGATAGGATTTTCCAGAAAATTGAAAAAACCGAAAAATGTCAAGAGTAAAGTGCCATTTTCTGACATTAGATTTCGTTCTAAATGCTTAATCCCTATGTAGAAACGTTAGTTAAGCAAGAATATCGTATTTTTAAAAAAATCTAATGGTAGGATTTTTCAGAAAATTGAAAAAACCGTAAAATGTCAAGAGTAAAGTGCCCTTATTTTAAACATTATATCGTTCTAAATGCTTAATCCCTATGTAAAAAAGTTATCTAAGCAAGAATATGTTATTGAATAAAATGAGAAAAATTTATTTTAGCCGTAAATCGAAAATAATGGGTCGAGCGAATCGGTCGATTGCGCCGAGACGCGCTATGATGCAACAGACGAGCGATTGGAACGCCCGAATATTTTCAAAGTCCCAACGTACCGATCAAGAGTAAAGTACCATTTTCCTACATTAGATTTCGTTCTAAATGCTTAATCCCTATGTAAAAACGTTAGTTAAGCAAGAATATCGTATTTTAAAAAAAATCTAATGATAGGATTTTCCAGAAAATTGAAAAAACCGAAAAATGTCAAGAGTAAAGTGCCATTTTCTGACATTAGATTTCGTTCTAAATGCTTAATCCCTATGTAGAAACGTTAGTTAAGCAAGAATATCGTATTTTAAAAAAAATCTAATGGTAGGATTTTTCAGAAAATTGAAAAAACCGTAAAATGTCAAGAGTAAAGTGCCCTTATTTTAAACATTATATCGTTCTAAATGCTTAATGCCTATGTAAAAAAGTTATCTAAGCAAGAATATGTTATTGAATAAAATGAGAAAAATTTATTTTAGCCGTAAATCGAAAATAATGGGTCGAGCGAATCGGTCGATTGCGCCGAGACGCGCTATGATGCAACAGACGAGCGATTGGAACGCCCGAATATTTTCAAAGTCCCAACGTACCGATCAAGAGTAAAGTACCATTTTCCTACATTAGATTTCGTTCTAAATGCTTAATCCCTTTGTGAAAACGTTAGTTAAGCAAGAATATCGTATTTTTAAAAAAATCTAATGATAGGATTTTCCAGAAAATTGAAAAAACCGAAAAATGTCAAGAGTAAAGTGCCATTTTCTGACATTAGATTTCGTTCTAAATGCTTAATCCCTATGTAGAAACGTTAGTTATGCAAGATTATCGTATTTTTAAAAAAATCTAATGATAGGATTTTTCAGAAAATTGAAAAAACCGTAAAATGTCAAGAGTAAAGTGCCCTTATTTTAAACATTATATCGTTCTAAATGCTTAATCCCTATGTAAAAAAGTTATCTAAGCAAGAATATGTTATTGAATAAAATGAGAAAAATTTATTTTAGCCGTAAATCGAAAATAATGGGTCGAGCGAATCGGTCGATTGCGCCGAGACGCGCTATGATGCAACAGACGAGCGATTGGAACGCCCGAATATTTTCAAAGTCCCAACGTACCGGTCAAGAGTAAAGTACCATTTTCCTACATTAGATTTCGTTCTAAATGCTTAATCCCTATGTAAAAACGTTAGTTAAGCAAGAATATCGTATTTTAAAAAAAATCTAATGATAGGATTTTCCAGAAAATTGAAAAAACCGAAAAATGTCAAGAGTAAAGTGCCATTTTCTGACATTAGATTTCGTTCTAAATGCTTAATCCCTATGTAGAAACGTTAGTTAAGCAAGAATATCGTATTTTTAAAAAAATCTAATGGTAGGATTTTTCAGAAAATTGAAAAAACCGTAAAATGTCAAGAGTAAAGTGCCCTTATTTTAAACATTATATCGTTCTAAATGCTTAATCCCTATGTAAAAAAGTTATCTAAGCAAGAATATGTTATTGAATAAAATGAGAAAAATTTATTTTAGCCGTAAATCGAAAATAATGGGTCGAGCGAATCGGTCGATTGCGCCGAGACGCGCTATGATGCAACAGACGAGCGATTGGAACGCCCGAATATTTTCAAAGTCCCAACGTACCGATCAAGAGTAAAGTACCATTTTCCTACATTAGATTTCGTTCTAAATGCTTAATCCCTATGTAAAAACGTTAGTTAAGCAAGAATATCGTATTTTAAAAAAAATCTAATGATAGGATTTTCCAGAAAATTGAAAAAACCGAAAAATGTCAAGAGTAAAGTGCCATTTTCTGACATTAGATTTCGTTCTAAATGCTTAATCCCTATGTAGAAACGTTAGTTAAGCAAGAATATCGTATTTTAAAAAAAATCTAATGGTAGGATTTTTCAGAAAATTGAAAAAACCGTAAAATGTCAAGAGTAAAGTGCCCTTATTTTAAACATTATATCGTTCTAAATGCTTAATGCCTATGTAAAAAAGTTATCTAAGCAAGAATATGTTATTGAATAAAATGAGAAAAATTTATTTTAGCCGTAAATCGAAAATAATGGGTCGAGCGAATCGGTCGATTGCGCCGAGACGCGCTATGATGCAACAGACGAGCGATTGGAACGCCCGAATATTTTCAAAGTCCCAACGTACCGATCAAGAGTAAAGTACCATTTTCCTACATTAGATTTCGTTCTAAATGCTTAATCCCTTTGTGAAAACGTTAGTTAAGCAAGAATATCGTATTTTTAAAAAAATCTAATGATAGGATTTTCCAGAAAATTGAAAAAACCGAAAAATGTCAAGAGTAAAGTGCCATTTTCTGACATTAGATTTCGTTCTAAATGCTTAATCCCTATGTAGAAACGTTAGTTAAGCAAGAATATCGTATTTTTAAAAAAATCTAATGGTAGGATTTTTCAGAAAATTGAAAAAACCGTAAAATGTCAAGAGTAAAGTGCCCTTATTTTAAACATTATATCGTTCTAAATGCTTAATCCCTATGTAAAAAAGTTATCTAAGCAAGAATATGTTATTGAATAAAATGAGAAAAATTTATTTTAGCCGTAAATCGAAAATAATGGGTCGAGCGAATCGGTCGATTGCGCCGAGACGCGCTATGATGCAACAGACGAGCGATTGGAACGCCCGAATATTTTCAAAGTCCCAACGTACCGATCAAGAGTAAAGTACCATTTTCCTACATTAGATTTCGTTCTAAATGCTTAATCCCTATGTAAAAACGTTAGTTAAGCAAGAATATCGTATTTTTAAACAAATCTAATGATAGGATTTTCCAGAAAATTGAAAAAACCGAAAAATGTCAAGAGTAAAGTGCTATTTTCTGACATTAGATTTCGTTCTACATGCTTAATCCCTATGTAGAAACGTTAGTTAAGCAAGAATATCGTATTTTAAAAAAAATCTAATGATAGGATTTTCCAGAAAATTGAAAAAACCGAAAAATGTCAAGAGTAAAGTGCCCTTATTTTAAACATTATATCGTTCTAAATGCTTAATCCCTATGTAAAAAAGTTATCTAAGCAAGAATATGTTATTGAATAAAATGAGAAAAATTTATTTTAGCCGTAAATCGAAAAAAAGACTGTTCGTTTCTCTGTCTCTCTCGCGCGATCGAAGTATTGA
>NC_135021.1:3670000-3680000 GCF_051020955.1 Megalopta genalis | reverse complement strand
TCCACTAAACGAAGACCTAGGAAATCGGGATGGGTGTTGGAATCAGGATTTTTCCTACCGGAAGCCCTTTAGCCAAAGGGTTTCCCGGCAGAAGGATGCGAATACCTGGAAGACCTTTTCCGATGACACGAAGTGTTGTGCCGCTTCAGGCCATTTCCAGGTTCCGCTAGGGGTGATGTCCCGTAGAGCTTCTCTCTGCGGGTTGAAGTGTTTGCAGCGGAGAAGGAAGTGGTCTACCGTGTCCGACCCGTGACCACACCCACACGCCTCGCTGTCGGCAACCCCGTACGCGAAGAGGCGCGAACGGAAATTCCCATGTCCAGTGAGGACTTGTGTGGTGAAGTGGTTCGGTACCATCCACCCGGCCGCCATCCTTCTCTCGATACTGCTGAAGAAGGTGAAAGTTGTGCGGCCTTTGTGGGAGGAGTCCCACATGGATTGCCACATCCTTTTCACCTCAGCCACGATCCTAATTTTCGCATCGTTGGTTCCCGCTGGGACCACGATGTTACCGATCCTGGCATCCATATTTTTCCTGACCTGGTAAAGGGCTTTGGCCTGTTGTAGCTCAAGTCCGATAGGGGGGGTACCGGCCACCACACACATGCTATCCCACGATGACCGGCGGTATGCACCGGTCACCGCGATGAGAGCACGCCGTTGAGCGGCTCCGAGTATTCCCAGCTCCCCTGCCGTGCACCCTCCGGCCCATCCGGCGGCGGCGTAAGTCGCTACCGGGATGAAGACCCCGCGGTACACAGCCGAGAGTGCTCTGAAACCGAGCCCCCATCCTCGTCTCGCCAACCTGCCAAGTTTCGCGAAAAGCGACCCGGTTTTGTCGCTGATATATTGACAATGGGATCGGACACCCATGTCCCTATCTAAGTGGACGCCTAGGTATCTAACTGTATTCTTGAATTTAATTGACCTCGCTCCGATCCGAATGACCGGCGGTCTTTTCTGGAAATCTACTTTCGATGCGCGGACTGCTTTTCTTTTTCTATCGGGACGCGAACCTCCCCGTCGGCCTATTTTTTCCCTGTCTGCGTACCCATTCCGGAGTACAATTGCTTCCGATTTCGAATCGGATATCTCTAATTTAGCTGTCCTGCACCAACCTAGGATCTGGTCGACAACGCGTTGACCCTCGATCTCTAGGTCTCTGCGGCTGTTTCCCCCCACGAGGACGATGAGGTCGTCCGCGTATGCTAAGAACCTATTCTCAACTGAGGTTTCGAGTAACCTCAGGAGACCGTCGAACATAAGGTTCCAGCACGCGGGGCCGAGGACGGAACCTTGCGGGCATCCTCTTGTCACGTGCTTGGAGATCCTTTCTGTTCCTATCGTGAGACTGACCTTGCGGTCCTCGAAGTAATTGGAGATTACCTCGAAGACGTTGCGCGGGCAGTCTCGATCCCTAAGACTACCTAACACTAGGGGCCACCAGACGTTGTCGAAGGCTCCGGAAATGTCGAAAAGTAGTGCGATCACATGCCGATGCTCGGTGTCATCGACCATGCGGCGCAACTCGACAATTGCATCTTCAGTCGACTTTCCGCGCGTAAACCCGAACTGTCTGCTGGAGATGCGTCCCGTCGCCATCGCCGTCTGCTCTAATCTGCTCTTAAGGAGCTTCTCGAAAGTTTTCCCGATCACGGAGAGGAGACATATTGGTCGGTAGGATTTTGGGTCCTTCTCGTCCTTTCCTTCGCCTTTCAGGAGGATTCTCAGAGAGCCCACCTTCCAGGCGGAGGGGAAGACGCCCCATCGAAGGCACCCATTGAATAGTCGCGAGAGTTCCCCGAGGATCGTTTTCGCGGAGGCCTTCAGGACCTGTACCTCGATGAGGTCCGGTCCTGGCACCTTTTTATTTTCGAAGGAACGAATTGCTCCGGCCACCTCCACCAAGGAAAAGGGCGAGGCGTCGGCGGTATTCGGGGCGATTCGCGCCTCTTCCCGGAGAACCCTTTGTGTCGGCGAATCGAGTTCAGGTCGGTCGTCAGGGACGTGGGCTTCCAGAAGCTCGCTGGCGGTTTCTAAAGCACCGGTTGTACTTTTATTGTTGCGCCGGAGTGTGCTTATCACTTTCTCTACACGGAGTTTATTTGCCTGGAGCTTGTATACGATGCCCCAGGGCTCCGTGTTCCCGTTCGACGTCACGAAGTTTTGCCAGCTTTCCCGTTTCGTCCTCTTCACCTTCCTACTGTAGTTCCGCAACGAAGTACGGTATTCCTGCAGTTTTTGGAGGCGGGAGGGTCCGTCTATCGTCTTCTGGAAGGCACGCCTCTGCCTGTACACGGCCTTTTTGAGCTTTGTTAGCTCTTTGGTCCACCACGGGTTGGACTTTCTAAATTTTCTCTTCTTAGGCATTGACGCGGTGCAGGCGTCAGTGATGACGGCTGTGAGCGTCTCTGCCATCCTATTTACATCTTCCACCGACTCCAAACTCAGGACTTCGAGCCTCGACCGTGAGTGGTCGGACAGGGCCTCCGAGAACCGCTCCCAATCCGCTCGACGAGTGTCGAACCGAGAGTTCGTTGCTCCCTGATTTCCCGTCGCGGCCCTAGGTACCCGCAGCCGGATGTCGATGGCGTTATGATCGCTAGTCGTCCATTCGCTTCTTATCCTCCATTCCTTAATATAGGGCGTCATGGAGGGGGATGCCAAGGTAACGTCGATGTATGACGATCCTTTTGGCGTCCAGAAGGTGGGTGGTTGACTAGCGTCGTTAACTACAGTTAATCTAAACGCGGAAACTAATCTTTCTAACTGCGCTCCCTTCTCGTCTGTGCTATTTGGGCTCCAGAGCGAGGATTGCGCGTTCGCGTCGACAGAAATTATAACTCTCTTCCCCCTCAATGCCAGGAGAACCGTTTCCAAGTGCTTGAGGTGCTTCTCTATCTCGTCTTGGTATTGAAAATAGTGAGATACCGCGTAGAAGGAGAAGCCGGGGGTCAGCACTTCCGCGCATGCGCAGTGCGGGTTACTGAGTTGAGAGATGAACGTGACCTCAAAGTGAGGGTTGGGGATGGCGACAGCGGCCCACGGGGAGTGGGTTTTCACCGCCGCCACCCTCACTTCGGTCCCTAATCCGCTTACCCTATAACCTGCGCCTTGCTTACTGGCGTGTGGCTCCTGCAAGAGCAGGACGTCCAGTCGCTTTTGCGCTATTAACTCCCTAACTTCGCCCGTTACTACAGCCGAATGTCGCATGTTCAGCTGTAGTATCCTGATTCCCGTGGCTACATTCGCGGTCGCGGGGTCGCGGTTTCGCGTTGGGGTTGGGGGGACGCGGGGGTTGTTTTTCCTATTTTTCCCTAAATTCGTAGCGTCGCACCTTACGAGGTGGACGCGGACGGCGCGAAGACCGATTCCGTCCAATTGTTTAGAAAGTAGATAGGGACAGTTAGTGTCGTCGTTGTGAGTCTAAAGATGGGCTATGCCTGGGTCCTATGTGGACTATACTAGCCGCTCTCTCGACGCGTGCCGATGGTCTGGCTCTACCCTCGTTCGTTATCGTGACAGGGGAAGACAACGTGCTACTCCCGCTGCCACCTCGAGTCCAACCCAATCCAGGCACTCTTGACGGAGTAGTGTTAAAGTCAATTTATCTCCGCAAGAGGGGCTTCAGCCTGGCCCGAGGGGGCGAACCCCGAGGGGTCCGCCCAGCATGCCGTTCGAATGGCGGAGTGGACAAGTCCACGTCTGCCCGTCACTCAAGTCGGACACGGGACGACTCCAAAGCTAGCGCCGCCTGATAGGAAGCGCAAGCTGGGTCCCGCGACTTGTGTGCACTAGCCCACCCTCTGTCCTTGCAATTAGAGCAGACCGGAGGTTCACTCTTCTTGCTACAGAGCGTGAAGGTATGCCCCTTTTGGGAGCAGTGACCGCACACGTCCTCCTTGAATTTACAACGCTTCGAGGTATGCCCGAAGCGTTGGCAACGGTAGCACCGAAGCACCTGGACGAAGTCCCGTACACGACAGGAGTTCCATCCAAGGTAAACTCGGCTACCCCTCTGCTTCAGCCGCTGAAGATTCTGCGGACTGACGGCAACGACCCAGTTGGCTGTCTCCGGGGTCTTGCCAGCCATGCGGCTGACCCGAATTCCCGAAGGCACATCCTTCTGGTTCGCATCGCAGAGATTTTGCCTCCAAATACTGGAGGCAATTTCGTCCTTACCCATCCGACGCGGGACGTCGTAAACTAAAACCTCGGGGTCCCGCTTGGTAGGTAAGGAGACGGACAGACCCGCGCTCCGGAGCTTCTTGTTGCCAACGAAGGCTTGCAGGTCCTCCTTTCGGTCGGTCTCGACGACGATGCCACCGGAGTGGATGCGTCGGACCGACTTAATTCGGATCGCCTCCTTCGCTGGTTTAACGAGCGACAGAACAGTAACCTTCGTAACTTCGCTGCTCTGTCCTTTTTCCTTCGGCGGGAAGATTTTTACCACATGCTGCGATTGTGGCCGTCTCCCCGCTTCCGGAGAAGCTCCTTTGCAGTCGACTTTGTTCACATGGGCGTAAGTCGACTGCGCGGCGTTGCAGGCCGTCTTCGGGAGAGTTCCCTTGGACGGCCCAGGTCGCATCGCACTCATTACGGCAGGACGCGCTTTTAGGTCCGCCCTGACCGCGGCGAGCTGCCCTTCGACGAAGCTATTCCGTTGAATAAGCTCCTGGACCAGCTCGTTGAGTGCCTCAACCTCGGCGAGTATCTTTGACCCGGACTCCTTATTGACTTTCGACTCAGGTCGAAAGCAAAAGGTCCGTATTTCGGACACTCGCCTAAAGGCTTCGTCTCTTACGAGATCGAGAGGCCGTACCTTCTGCCCGGAGAACGTCCCCTTCGGTCTCCTGGCCCGGTTTACTGCGGCCTTGCCGGTGGGTGCGCCCGGCTTGGCTCGCTTTGACTTTTTGGTGACGGTTTGCCAACCGTCACCAGTAGGGTCCTCGACACGCTCGGGTGCCGACTGCACCTTCACGAGTGACGTGTCTCCGACTCGTTCGATTACTTCCACGTTACCGGTGTCCGGCGTACCTTCTACCGTGGGCTCGGTTTTCACCGAGACCGCTCGCGTGGGAGTCACACATCTTTGCAAGATCACACGAGGATTGGCGATATTAATCACCTTCCCGGATCTTGTCTTTCTCACAGACGCGGGGGGACTGACAGCTGCATTTGCAGTTCCCGCATCTGCGGCGACGGCTTCACTCCGAGTAGGAGCTGGACCCGTCGTCTTTGGACGCTTAGTTTTTTGTTCATTAATTTTATTAAGACCCATAATGTGTCTTGGTCTTTCATCCAGTGCGCTCCCCGGCCACCACCGACCCACACAATTTGGAACCCGCCAAAGGCTGAGTTAGGGCTACGCACCGAATATAGTCTGCTGGCTGGGTCGGTTTCCTTACCCAGCCCGCGTCCTCGCCCAGCAGAACCCACTTGCCCGAAGCGTGTGGTCGTTCCAAGCCGATTGACTGGACCAGGGCTGCTTTTCTCGTCCAGCCGCCCATCTAGCCGAAGCAGAGGCCAAAGGTACGTGTTGGGGACGTCTCACCCGCAGGAGAGGGCCCCCTCAGATCCCAGGATCCTCTTTTCCGACGACAAGGGTCGCCACGCACGGCAAACACGTGGGAGACAGCAGTCGGAGAGGCTGCCTCTTCCTCTCCACCACACTTCGTTCAGTTCGCTGCGTATTTAAGAACACGAGCTATCCAGCGGTACCTTTTTCGTGGAGGCTCAAGTGTGGCTAGGGCACGTTTGCCCCTTGCGGCCTGGGTTGCCCAGGGGATTGATTGCATCCCATGTATTCCTGAGCCCAGCGGAGTGTTGTCTAGTGGCGTGTTCCGCCCACGAAAAACGGTCTGAAAAACCGTTTAACGTAAACCGGGGAACTGATGCCACGAGTGACAACAGTTCCCCAGTCGGAAGTCATACAGCACATACAGTGCTGTACAAAGAACACGCCACAGCCCGTATGCTAAATCAGGGCCTCGCCATTATGCGAAGTACTACATGTACGACGCACTGACGGTCTCTAATGCCTTCATCGCCGATACACCCATCGACTCGGCCGATCAACCCTCCTACGCGAGGGCTAGTTCGGGGGTTATCTCCCGCCCTGGGTGGCCACAGACCGCCACCGCCAGTAGATAGGGACAGATGGGAATCTCGTTAATCCATTCATGCGCGTCACTAATTAGATGACGAGGCATTTGGCTAAAACCTGTACCACTGCTTGGAAGAGCAGTGGTAGACTTCCGGGGCTTAAACCCCCCCGTTGGGTTATAACAAAAACAACAAATAAATGGATTAACCCAGGCCTACTTTCTAGTTCCCCTGCCAAAGAATCTGCCTCGGTACTTGGAAAAATTAGAACGGGGACCCTTTCGGGAGACGATCTTAGTCACGTGCTTTCGCACGCGTCCAGGGAGCACCGCGTGGAGGTGTCGCCCCGAATTCTATGTTCGCTAGCGCCCATAGAATTCGCCCCGCGCCCTAGTGCACAATAGTACACCGAGGACTCGCACCGTCTGGTGTAGAAGGCCAAGACGGGCTAAGAATTTGTCAGCTGGCAGGCCGCTCAGTCGTAAGGCCGAAGCCATGTCGGTGCGGTTAAATACGCGGTCGAACGGTTAAATACACGTCCGCGGATAAAATATAAAACTTACAACTAAACGGTTAAATACGCGTAAGATTTTGCAATCTTTTCGGCCAAAGCCACGTCATTTGCGGCCGAAGCCTTGTCATAGCGGTTAAATACGCGGCTAAAATAGATAATAAATTACCATTATGACCCCCCACTAAGGTCATAATCAATAAAAATATTTGCAATTTCTATAGACGAACGGAGGGCAATCATAGCAACCGTCAAGAAATCAGCTTTATTCAACCCTAGGACTTTAAGATTTCTTATAGTGCCCGCGGGTAAGGCTCCTCTGCAGCCTACTACTATTGGTAGTACTTCAGCTGTTTTACAGTTTAGTTTCACTCTGATTTGTTCTGCGGTATTTTTATATTTTTCCATTTTCTCCCTCCTGGCTCGTCGGAGGTTATCTTTGTCCTCATACCTCACAGTGACGTCAACAACGAACAGCCTTTCCTGGTCTTTAATAACCAGATCAGGCTTTTTAAGTTCGCTGTTAACGTTCACTGTTGGCTCGAGGAATACCGCAGATTTCTTGGATACCTTACTTTCAATCAACCGCACTATATCATTGTGTCGGTTGATTCGCGCGGGCTTCGTGCTTATGCAGTTACCTAGCACGTGTCCTAGGGTTTCTAGTTGCACCCTACACCTTCGGCATTCTGGATTTATATCCTTTCTTGCCCGTCTTAATGCTACTCTAGTGCCGAAGGTGTTCGTTCTTAGTTTGAGTGCGTCAAGATATCTTGACGGTTTAAGTAGGGTCGGGCTTATCAACCATGCGTTGCCATATTTATCATCCACAAATTCGTGGATGCCCTGACCCTGGGAGACTTGCCGTCCCCATTCTTCGTGGCACTTCCTTTTAAGGCCACAACGCGCGCTCTCTATTTGTACATCCGTTGTTGGCCATTGGAGACCTACCGATCTAGCATATTTTTCCAGGACATCTAATTGCCCCTGGTAAGCCTCCTTTACCGCCTCATCGTCACTCTCCATCATGCGGAGGCCATTTCTTAATTTCGCTATGCGTACAATGTCTGATACTTTTTGGATGCCAAGGCCTCCGTCTTTCTTACTTGTATAAAGTATACCATCAGTGGTTGTATGATGGAGGTGGAGAATCTTTTTAATTATTTGCTTGACCTCCTGATCTAATTCATCCAGGAGGCCTAAAGTTGGCGGATTAGCGACCAACATATGGATGTACCTAGGCAACAGGTGCGTCCTGATTAAATTAATTTTCTGATGGGGTTTAAGCCCCATCCTATCTATGTTTCCTGCTGCCCTCAGGATACCATTGATTTCTGCGCGTTGTGGCCCGGTCCATGGCCCGATTTCAACGCCTAGATATTTGAATGTTTCCCCGGGACGCGTCATGGGGATAAGCTCGTCACCCAGCTGCAGTCCCGGGTCTAGCAAGTGCCACGTCTTGCTTCGGCAGACGATCTGAAATGTTGTGCATTTATTTGTCTGCATGCTCATGCCTAGCTTCTTTAAAAATTCGTATATTTTATTTATTTGGCATGTAGCCTGTTCTTTATTCTTGGCTATCAGCACAAGATCGTCTGCAAATGCTAGAATGGAGACGTTTTGGTCTCCCATTCTTTTGCCCTCCGTCGTCTCATTAACGTTATCGATAATTGGGTCGATTATTGTATTAAATAACAGTGGCGATAGTGGGTCGCCCTGCTTGACCCCTCTATTTAATTTTATTTTAATACTTTGGCCTCTTGTTTTTATTTCCGTCCAGCAGTCTACGTACATAGTTTCTATGTACCTCGCGACCGCTGGCGGGAGGCCCTTCGCCTGGAGCCCATCTCTCATCGCTTTATGGGGGACTGTGTCAAAAGCTTTGGAGATATCGACGACAGTTATTACGCCCCCTTTGCTTGCCTTCATGTCTTTTAAGGTCTTCTCGAGGATGGATATGTTGTGTTTGCAGCCATCCTCTTTCGTGAAGCCCTTTTGCCTCGCACTGTTTTTAATGACAGCTCGTAGTCTCGCATCGATCATAGCTGAGTATATTCTACCCATAATAGACCCAATGGTAATTGGACGCCAGTTTCTGACGTCCTCAGTGCTTTTCCCCGGTTTTGGAATTAGAGTAGTCCGGTTCATCTTCCATTGGGTCGGATATGTAAAGGACAACATTAATAAATTAAAGAATTTAGCTAAGACATGAAGAAAGCCGGGAGCCTTTAGTTGCATCTTTGTAATGCCGTCGACCCCCGCGGCTGTATCATTTTTGATCTTACGCATTTTAATAATCAATTCATTTATATTGATGGGCTCCCAGACGGCATTCATTGGAGAGACTATACTCGGTCCCCCTCCGAGTATCGGTAGCCCTTGTGAGGGTCCCTGAACTCCCCATAGACTACCGTAGAGCAACTCCACGTCTGCTCTTTCAGGAAGCTCTATTTGCTTCCTCTTCTCAATTGTCTCTCCTGCGACCGCCATATCTACCAATTTTCTTGGGCATTTATTATAGATTTCTTGATATCGAGCGTATCTAAATTTACGATAGCAGGTGCGGTCGCTTTCCTTTCTTTTATTTCCGCTATTCTTATTTCTTGAGCCATCCTTACTCTTAGTGCCAACGCTTTTAGCTTTCTCATTTATGGCGTCCAGCACGCGCTCGATATCTTGAGGTTCTACTTCTCTATTGTTTGCCAACTCCATTATCCAGTTTTCGATGAACCTCATATCGTGACTGTCATCTAACGGGTTGGCCATTATGACGTCTCTGATTTTATTGCGCCAGTCCTCAGGTTCAGGGCCCTGAGCTGTCGCAGACGCATCATCAACCGTGGTTATATCCACATTCTGTTCCGCGACAGTTAAGTCCTCGGTCGAGCCCGCTTGGCTCGCCTCCTCAACCGTCGTCTCCTCACTCTGAGTGGGCATAAGTCCTAAGAGCCTCCTTTTATCGCCTATTTGCTTTGCCGTTTTAGTTGTGAGGAATCGAGCGATTTTCGCGTTGGGTTGTTTTTTGCCCCTATAATAGTAGTACAAGTCTTTTAATTTTTGCGTTTCCTCCTCCGTCCAGACCGAGGCTCTGCTGACTGAACGTGTTGGAAGCGCTTCCTGTACTCGTTTCGTATTCCTCACAACAGGGTGCCTATGTCTTTCGTGTTGTGATAGGCCCCTTTTGGTGTTAAAAGTGTCCCCACAGACGGTGCAAAGATGTTGTCTTGCATCAGAGTCGGGCGCTCTACCTTTACATTTAGGGATGTGGCATCGGCATCCATGTATTTTATTAAAAATTTTGCCACATCCACTACAACGCCACCCAACTCCTACACCTGCGTGACACTGTTCAAAGTGCTTCACGAGGTCACCCGCCTGTAGGAA
>NC_135021.1:3635000-3660000 GCF_051020955.1 Megalopta genalis | reverse complement strand
GTTATTGAAAAAAATTAGAAAAATTTATTTTAGCCGTAAATCGAAAATAATGGGGACACCGGAGCTGTTCGAAGCGCCGAGACGCGCCGCGTACGGCCGAATATTTTCCAAGTCCCAACGTACCGATCAAGAGTAAAGTACCATTTTCCTACATTAGATTTCGTTCTAAATGCTTAATCCCTATGTAAAAACGTTAGTTAAGCAAGAATATCGTATTTTTAAAAAAATCTAATGATAGGATTTTCCAGAAAATTGAAAAAACCGAAAAATGTCAAGAGTAAAGTGCCATTTTCTGACATTAGATTTCGTTCTAAATGCTTAATCCCTATGTAGAAACGTTAGTTAAGCAAGAATATCGTATTTTTAAAAAAATCTAATGGTAGGATTTTTCAGAAAATTGAAAAAACCGTAAAATGTCAAGAGTAAAGTGCCCTTATTTTAAACATTATATCGTTCTAAATGCTTAATCCCTATGTAAAAAAGTTATCTAAGCAAGAATATGTTATTGAATAAAATGAGAAAAATTTATTTTAGCCGTAAATCGAAAATAATGGGTCGAGCGAATCGGTCGATTGCGCCGAGACGCGCTATGATGCAACAGACGAGCGATTGGAACGCCCGAATATTTTCAAAGTCCCAACGTACCGATCAAGAGTAAAGTACCATTTTCCTACATTAGATTTCGTTCTAAATGCTTAATCCCTATGTAAAAACGTTAGTTAAGCAAGAATATCGTATTTTTAAAAAAATCTAATGATAGGATTTTCCAGAAAATTGAAAAAACCGAAAAATGTCAAGAGTAAAGTGCCATTTTCTGACATTAGATTTCGTTCTAAATGCTTAATCCCTATGTAGAAACGTTAGTTATGCAAGATTATCGTATTTTTAAAAAAAATCTAATGATAGGATTTTTCAGAAAATTGAAAAAACCGTAAAATGTCAAGAGTAAAGTGCCCTTATTTTAAACATTATATCGTTCTAAATGCTTAATCCCTATGTAAAAAAGTTATCTAAGCAAGAATATGTTATTGAATAAAATGAGAAAAATTTATTTTAGCCGTAAATCGAAAATAATGGGTCGAGCGAATCGGTCGATTGCGCCGAGACGCGCTATGATCCCCCCCGTGTCCGCTACCTTGTCGTGGTGGGGGGGCTTCGTGCCCTAATGATCCTCAAGGCTGTGCCGGCGGGGATTTTATTCCCTGGCAGGTTCTACCTAGCCGGAGTGGCTTGAGGTGAGGGGCCAACTAAAGTCGGACACATACCGTAAACCTGTGGTCATGTTTTACAGGAACGGGGGTCTTGCCTTAACCGGCCGGACCGCGAGGATGACAACCTCTCTAAAAAATCCCTAGCCCCAAGCAGTGTTGCGCGGTGAAGAGGGCGTAGCTGGAGTAAGCGCCAGCTATGGTTGGTGGGTGCACCAATCGTTAGCGGACAACCCCGGGGTACCTGGCGACCCCCCGGGCGTATTAGCCTTCCCCGGGTATGGCGGCTCTACCCGGGGTGACCTCCTTTCCGACCACACTCGTGGGATGAATTATGGATTCTTCTTTTTCAAGTACAACCGGGGAGGGGGGAAACGAGCGTGAGGTGGAGGTGCGCGGGCCTATCGTGCGCCTCAAAAGATGTACAGAGCCGGTGTCGCGGAGGCATTCTGCAACACGCGGCGCAAAGAGGCCTGCGGAGGGCCTTGGCGACTGCGACGGGGGGGAGGAGTCGGACTTCTCCGTCTCCTCCCACCACTCGTCGCAGAGCGTCCCGGGCACCTCCACGAGGAAACGGGGCCGGCCACCGACGACCGGGCAATACGTTGGCCTCCAAGAGGCCAAACGGAGACAGGCTGAGGCTGAGAAAAGCCTCATAGCGGACATCTTCGACCCGGTTGCCCCGGGACCGAGGCCCGCGAGTTCGAGCGACCCACTCCCTGATGAGGTGGAGGTCGCTGCGGATTTCCGGGGCCGCCCGACGCGGGACGTTGCGGCCGCGGTAATGGAGTGCCTGGGCGATGTGGCCAGGATATCCAGTGCCGCGACGGGACTGAAGGCCAGCGCGGTGCGGTCCCTCCGGACGGCGGCCCTGAACAGCCGGGTGGGCGTAGCGGAGCTGGCAGTTCGGTCGGCTCCCAGCGCCACCCGGCTCTTAGAGGCCGAAAATGCCTCATTGAGGGAGCAGTTGGCGGAGTTACGGGCGGAGGTCGCCCGACTCCGTCAAGCGGTGGAGGCGGGGCCGGCTGTTGCCGGGATGGCTCCGCCGCTGCCCCCTGATGGGGGCAAGGGGTTGCTGCCGGTTATCGGCGCTCGGGGGCCCCAGTCACCTGGGCGAGGAGGGTCCTCGCCCCCACCCGCGGCTGTGCCAGCCGACTTGCTGGCACAGATCGGCTCCCTTATCGATGCCAAATTGGCATCGTTCAGAAGGGAGCTGGTCCCGCGGGTGCGAGGCCCGCGATCGGCGGCACCCGTGCCGCCAGCCCCACCCCTGCCGATGGACAGGAGGGGGGGAAAGAAAAAGGGTGGCAGTGGGGGAGCGACTGTGGTCGCTAAGGCGACACAAATGCAGCCCGCCCCCACTGTTGCGCCGCCCTCCACCACACCTCCAACTGAGGTGTGGTCAAAGGTAGTTGGCCGGAAGGCCAAAAGGGCGGCTGCCGCAGATAAACCTGCGGCAGCTGCCAAGGCTGCTTTGACCCAGAGGGCGGCGAGGCGGGTGGCACCGGCTGCTCCCAAAAGGGCTCCCCTGCCGCCACGTCCGCCCCGCACGGCTGCCGTTACTCTAACGGTACCGGCCGGCGGGGCGATGAGTTACGCCGAGGCGATGGCCACTGCCAGGTCCAAAATAGACCTGGCAGAACTTGGCATCGCCTCGCTGAAGCCCAGGAGAGCGGTGACGGGGGCAATAATTTTGGAGGTCCCCGGAGCCGATGGAGCAGCCAAGGCCACTGCCCTGGCCTCTAAGATGGCTGACGCGCTGGCAGGGACCGGCGTGAAGGTCGCGCGCCCAATCAAAAAGGCCGACCTTAGGGTGCGCGGCCTGGTCGACTCGACCACGCCGGTGGAGGTCGCCGCAGCTGTCGCCCGTGTGGGAGGGTGCGACCGGGGGGATGTGAAGACCGGCGAAATCCGGTCTTCCCCCTCTGGTTTGGGCACCCTCTGGGTCCAGTGCCCTGCCGCGGCCGCACGTAAAGTCGCGGTCGCCGGCAAACTGACGGTGGGCTGGACCCAGGCGACGGTGGAGGCCCTCAGCGCCCGGCCCTTGCAGTGCTACCGCTGCTTTGGCTTAGGCCACACGAGGCAGCGGTGCACTGCGGCCGAGGATCGGTCCGGCTGCTGTTTCGGGTGCGGCAGTCAGGACCATAAGGTGGCTGGCTGCACAGAAAAGCCAAAGTGCCCGCTTTGCGCGGGTGCTGGCAAGCCGGCCGGCCACCGCCTCGGCAGCCGGGCGTGCCCTGCCAGCGCGAGACGCGGCAGAGGAAGCAGGGGGAGGAGAACCACGACGGCCAAGGCGGCAGCCGCCGTGGCAGCTCCTAAAACAAAGGATCCGGCACCCAAGGATGCCACCGTCGCGCCCGCGGGGGCGGTTGGGGCTGATAAAACCCCAGACGCCACCGCTCCCGCGGCAGCGATGGAGATTGAGGCGCCGGAGTAATGGGGCCTACTGGCCCTATTATTCAGGCCAACCTGAACCGCTCGGTCAGGGCACAAGACCTTTTTGTGCAATTCCTGGCCGAGCGGGGTGCCGGGTTGGCCGTAGCGGCGGAGCCGTACCGGGTCCCCGACCATCCACATTGGATGGGGGACTTGGACGGCTCCGTCGTTATAATATGGGCAGGCCGGCCGGGGTCCCCGGCGTGCTCCGTTATCGAGCGCGGCCGGGGATACCTGGCCGTTGACTGGGGCGGCACCGTGGTTGTGGCGATCTACGCACCTCCGAGGTGGTCCCTCGTGGAGTATGAACAGTATCTGGACGTGGTGGGGAGATGCGTCTCTCGCTGCCAGCCGCGTCCGGTGCTGGTCCTGGGGGACTTCAACGCCAAGTCTTCAGCTTGGGGTTCCCCCAGGACGGACCCGAGGGGCCGGGAGGTGCTTGATTGGGCGGCGGGACTCGGACTCTGTCTTCTAAACACGGGCTCGGTCCATACGTGCGTGCGGTATAACGGGGGGTCCATCGTTGACCTGTCATGGGCAACGCCCCCGGCCGTGCGCCGTATTACGGGGTGGAGGGTGGCGGAGGAGGTCGAGACGCTGTCCGACCACAGATACATTGTTCTCGGCCTCTCCGCCGCCCCATCGACGCCCCGACGTCGCCCCGCTGATGAGGGATCGCCTCAGCCACGGTGGGCGCTGAAGCGCCTCGACCAGGACGCTCTGATGGCGGCAGCCCACGTCGTGGCCTGGCCGGCAACACCGGCCGGGCCAGTCGACGGGACAAGGGAGGCCCATTGGTTCCGGGGCGCAATGACGTCGATTTGCGACGTCGCCATGCCCCGGGCCAGGGTCTTCCCGAGGAAGGCGGTGTACTGGTGGTCGCGCGCGATAGCGGATTTACGCACAGAGTGCATCCGCGCGCGACGCCAGTACGCCCGCGCCCGTCGACGACGACGTTCCGACGTGGAGCTGGCTATCCGGCTGTATGGGCGATACAGGGAGAAGGTGGTCGCCCTGCAGCTGGCCATCAGGCAGGCGAAGAGCCAGGCCTGGCGCGACTTTCTCGGGTCTCTGAACCGAGATCCGTGGGGGCGCCCATACAAAATGGCGATGGGACGTTTACGTCCCTGGGCGCCCCCTCTGACGGAAAGCCTGGATCCGGGGATGCTCGGACGGGTCGTGGACGCGCTATTCCCCGTCAGCGGGGAGGCGTCCCGGCCCGTCCCTCAGCTAGAGGGACATGAGTGGTCCCCGGATCTGGAGGTCGCGCCGGAGGAAATGGCCGGGGTAGTCAAATGGCTTCGGGGCAAGAATACTGCCCCGGGGCCGGACGGTATCCCCGGCCGGGTCTGGTTGCTTGCCATGAGCGTCCTGGGCGGGAGGCTCAGAAGCCTCTTCTCCGGGCTCCTGAGGTCCGGGGTGTTCCCGGACCTCTGGAGGAGAAGTCGGATGGTCCTCTTAAAGAAGGATGGGAGGCCTGCGGATTCTCCCTCCGCGTACCGGCCCATTTGCCTCCTGGACGAGGTGGGCAAGATCTTTGAAAAGATCATTGCTGCCCGCCTCGCCAGGCACCTGTCCCGCGTTGGCCCCGATCTGGCGGACTGCCAGTTCGGCTTCCGGGAGGGGCGATCGACGGTCGACGCAATCGACCGTCTAAAGTCCCTCTCGGACAATGCCGTGGCACGGGGCGGGGTGTGTTTGGCGGTGTCGATCGACATCGTCAATGCATTTAACACCCTGCCCTGGTCCGCCATTAGGGAGGCCCTGGTTGAACACCAGGTGCCTCCCTATCTGAGGCGGGTGATCGGGGCCTACCTGCGGGACAGGTGGGTGGAATACCCGGGCCGGTACGGGACGATACGGAGGGAAGTGGACTGCGGGGTCCCACAGGGGTCCGTGTTAGGACCACTCCTGTGGGACCTGGGATATAACGCAGTCCTGAGGGCCTCCCTGCCCGACGGTGCCACTGTCGTCTGCTATGCGGACGACACGTTAGTGGTCACCGTCGGGGACACCTTCGAGAGGACCATCCGACGAGCGGAGGTTGCGGTGGCAGCCGTCGTCGCGAAGATCCACGATCTGGGGCTGAAGATGGCCCCGGAGAAGGCCGAGGCCGTCTGGTTTGGACGGCCTCGGTCGCGGCCACCGGCCGGATCGTGGATCTGGGTTGGAGGAGCCTGCGTCGAGGTGAAGTCCGAGATCAAGTATCTCGGACTGATCCTCGACAGCCACTGGAGATTCGGGGCGCATTTCGGCCGCCTCGTCCCCCGAGTTGAGAGGGCGGCGGCCTCGCTCGGCCGCCTGTTGCCCAATCTCGGGGGACCGGATAACATGGTGCGTCGCCTATACCTGGGCGTGGTGCGGTCCATGGCCTTGTACGGCGCCCCGATCTGGGGGCCGTCCGCGAGGGCAAGCCGGCGCATCACTTTGTTGTTGCGCCGGCTTCAGAGGCAAATGGCCCTTCGCCTCATACGGGGTTACCGCACCGCGTCTACCGTGGCGGCGCTTGCTCTGGCGGGAGAAATTCCCTTCGAGCTGCAGGCGGCGATGCGCGCCTATGTCTATAGGCGCATATGCATCGCTGGCCGGGCTCGGGGGGACCCGCCGGAGCGGGAGGCGGTCGACGGCTTCGAACTCCAGGCCCGGGGACTAGCGCTCGCCAGATGGCATGCGGAGCTTTGTTCCCATGCCGGCGAGCGCGTCCCTGGGGCTCTCCTGCCACACTTCACCTCGTGGCGGGAGAGGCGGTTTGGCAGGCTCACCTACCGTGCGACGCAGGTGTTCACCGGGCATGGCTGCTTCGGTGTGTACCTGTGTCGCATCGGTCGGGAAGCGACGACGGTGTGCCACCACTGTGGCGCGGAGGAGGACTCGGCGCAGCATACACTGGAGGTATGCCCCGCCTTTTCAGTGCTGCGCCGAGTCCTAAGACGGGAAGTTGGTCGCGACCTCGCTCTCTCCAGCTTAGTTGGGGCCATGCTGGAGAGCCCAAGAAAATGGGCGGCAGCCATCGCCTTCTGCGAAGAGGTGATGCTGCAGAAGGAGGCTGCCGAGCGGGGTCGCCGTGAGCGGGGGGTGCGGCGTGTGCGCCCACGCCTAGAGCCCCCCTCCCCGAGCAGATGAGAATAGGCGGGCGGCGGGTGTACCAGATTACTGGTTTAATTGCCCGCCGCCCGCCAACCCCCCCCCCCCCAACTGAAGCTGTCCTCCCCAAAGTGGGAGTGACGAGGCGGTGTGGGGTGCGGTCCCCCGCACCGCCGAAGCAAGATGATTCATGGGGGGAGTATAAATCTCCCCCCCGGGACGCGGCCGGCCATCGCCATTCCATCCTGGTGGCCGGCCAGGCGAGGGGGAGCCGCGGTTGTGTTCTGTAAGAGTTCCCGTGGCTCCCCCGCTACTCGCCAGCGCCCTAGGCCGCCGTGGGGGTTTTAGCGGGTCAAAACCCGCACTACCCCCGCCCCGCCCCTCGGGCGGGACGGGGGTGTCTGACCAGCAGATTTCCCCCACGTTAAACAAAAAAAAAAAAAAAAAAAAAAAAAAAAAAAAAAAAAGACGCGCTATGATGCAACAGACGAGCGATTGGAACGCCCGAATATTTTCAAAGTCCCAACGTACCGGTCAAGAGTAAAGTACCATTTTCCTACATTAGATTTCGTTCTAAATGCTTAATCCCTATGTAAAAACGTTAGTTAAGCAAGAATATCGTATTTTAAAAAAAATCTAATGATAGGATTTTCCAGAAAATTGAAAAAACCGAAAAATGTCAAGAGTAAAGTGCCATTTTCTGACATTAGATTTCGTTCTAAATGCTTAATCCCTATGTAGAAACGTTAGTTATGCAAGATTATCGTATTTTTAAAAAAATCTAATGATAGGATTTTTCAGAAAATTGAAAAAACCGTAAAATGTCAAGAGTAAAGTGCCCTTATTTTAAACATTATATCGTTCTAAATGCTTAATCCCTATGTAAAAAAGTTATCTAAGCAAGAATATGTTATTGAATAAAATGAGAAAAATTTATTTTAGCCGTAAATCGAAAATAATGGGTCGAGCGAATCGGTCGATTGCGCCGAGACGCGCTATGATGCAACAGACGAGCGATTGGAACGCCCGAATATTTTCAAAGTCCCAACGTACCGGTCAAGAGTAAAGTACCATTTTCCTACATTAGATTTCGTTCTAAATGCTTAATCCCTATGTAAAAACGTTAGTTAAGCAAGAATATCGTATTTTAAAAAAAATCTAATGATAGGATTTTCCAGAAAATTGAAAAAACCGAAAAATGTCAAGAGTAAAGTGCCATTTTCTGACATTAGATTTCGTTCTAAATGCTTAATCCCTATGTAGAAACGTTAGTTAAGCAAGAATATCGTATTTTTAAAAAAATCTAATGATAGGATTTTTCAGAAAATTGAAAAAACCGTAAAATGTCAAGAGTAAAGTGCCATTATTTTAAACAATGTATCGTTCTAAATGCTTAATCCCTATGTAAAAAAGTTATTTAAGCAAGAATATGTTATTGAAAAAAATTAGAAAAATTTATTTTAGCCGTAAATCGAAAATAATGGGGACACCGGAGCTGTTCGAAGCGCCGAGACGCGCCGCGTACGGCCGAATATTTTCTAAGTCCCAACGTACCGATCAAGAGTAAAGTACCATTTTCCTACATTAGATTTCGTTCTAAATGCTTAATCCCTATGTAAAAACGTTAGTTAAGCAAGAATATCGTATTTTAAAAAAAATCTAATGATAGGATTTTCCAGAAAATTGAAAAAACCGAAAAATGTCAAGAGTAAAGTGCCATTTTCTGACATTAGATTTCGTTCTAAATGCTTAATCCCTATGTAGAAACGTTAGTTATGCAAGATTATCGTATTTTTAAAAAAATCTAATGATAGGATTTTTCAGAAAATTGAAAAAACCGTAAAATGTCAAGAGTAAAGTGCCCTTATTTTAAACATTATATCGTTCTAAATGCTTAATCCCTATGTAAAAAAGTTATCTAAGCAAGAATATGTTATTGAATAAAATGAGAAAAATTTATTTTAGCCGTAAATCGAAAATAATGGGTCGAGCGAATCGGTCGATTGCGCCGAGACGCGCTATGATGCAACAGACGAGCGATTGGAACGCCCGAATATTTTCAAAGTCCCAACGTACCGGTCAAGAGTAAAGTACCATTTTCCTACATTAGATTTCGTTCTAAATGCTTAATCCCTATGTAAAAACGTTAGTTAAGCAAGAATATCGTATTTTTAAAAAAATCTAATGATAGGATTTTCCAGAAAATTGAAAAAACCGAAAAATGTCAAGAGTAAAGTGCCATTTTCTGACATTAGATTTCGTTCTAAATGCTTAATCCCTATGTAGAAACGTTAGTTAAGCAAGAATATCGTATTTTTAAAAAAATCTAATGGTAGGATTTTTCAGAAAATTGAAAAAACCGTAAAATGTCAAGAGTAAAGTGCCCTTATTTTAAACATTATATCGTTCTAAATGCTTAATCCCTATGTAAAAAAGTTATCTAAGCAAGAATATGTTATTGAATAAAATGAGAAAAATTTATTTTAGCCGTAAATCGAAAATAATGGGTCGAGCGAATCGGTCGATTGCGCCGAGACGCGCTATGATGCAACAGACGAGCGATTGGAACGCCCGAATATTTTCAAAGTCCCAACGTACCGATCAAGAGTAAAGTACCATTTTCCTACATTAGATTTCGTTCTAAATGCTTAATCCCTATGTAAAAACGTTAGTTAAGCAAGAATATCGTATTTTTAAACAAATCTAATGATAGGATTTTCCAGAAAATTGAAAAAACCGAAAAATGTCAAGAGTAAAGTGCTATTTTCTGACATTAGATTTCGTTCTAAATGCTTAATCCCTATGTAGAAACGTTAGTTAAGCAAGAATATCGTATTTTAAAAAAAATCTAATGATAGGATTTTCCAGAAAATTGAAAAAACCGAAAAATGTCAAGAGTAAAGTGCCCTTATTTTAAACATTATATCGTTCTAAATGCTTAATCCTTATGTAAAAAAGTTATCTAAGCAAGAATATGTTATTGAATAAAATGAGAAAAATTTATTATAGCCGTAAATCGAAAATAATGGGGACACCGGAGCTGTTCGAAGCGCCGAGACGCGCCGCGTACGGCCGAATATTTTCTAAGTCCCAACGTACCGATCAAGAGTAAAGTACCATTTTCCTACATTAGATTTCGTTCTAAATGCTTAATCCCTATGTAAAAACGTTAGTTAAGCAAGAATATCGTATTTTTAAAAAAATCTAATGATAGGATTTTCCAGAAAATTGAAAAAACCGAAAAATGTCAAGAGTAAAGTGCCATTTTCTGACATTAGATTTCGTTCTAAATGCTTAATCCCTATGTAGAAACGTTAGTTAAGCAAGAATATCGTATTTTTAAAAAAATCTAATGATAGGATTTTTCAGAAAATTGAAAAAACCGTAAAATGTCAAGAGTAAAGTGCCCTTATTTTAAACATTATATCGTTCTAAATGCTTAATCCCTATGTAAAAAAGTTATTTAAGCAAGAATATGTTATTGAAAAAAATTAGAAAAATTTATTTTAGCCGTAAATCGAAAATAATGGGGACACCGGAGCTGTTCGAAGCGCCGAGACGCGCCGCGTACGGCCGAATATTTTCCAAGTCCCAACGTACCGATCAAGAGTAAAGTACCATTTTCCTACATTAGATTTCGTTCTAAATGCTTAATCCCTATGTAAAAACGTTAGTTAAGCAAGAATATCGTATTTTAAAAAAAATCTAATGATAGGATTTTCCAGAAAATTGAAAAAACCGAAAAATGTCAAGAGTAAAGTGCCATTTTCTGACATTAGATTTCGTTCTAAATGCTTAATCCCTATGTAGAAACGTTAGCTAAGCAAGAATATCGTATTTTTAAAAAAATCTAATGGTAGGATTTTTCAGAAAATTGAAAAAACCGTAAAATGTCAAGAGTAAAGTGCCCTTATTTTAAACATTATATCGTTCTAAATGCTTAATCCCTATGTAAAAAAGTTATCTAAGCAAGAATATGTTATTGAATAAAATGAGAAAAATTTATTTTAGCCGTAAATCGAAAATAATGGGTCGAGCGAATCGGTCGATTGCGCCGAGACGCGCTATGATGCAACAGACGAGCGATTGGAACGCCCGAATATTTTCAAAGTCCCAACGTACCGATCAAGAGTAAAGTACCATTTTCCTACATTAGATTTCGTTCTAAATGCTTAATCCCTATGTAAAAACGTTAGTTAAGCAAGAATATCGTATTTTTAAACAAATCTAATGATAGGATTTTCCAGAAAATTGAAAAAACCGAAAAATGTCAAGAGTAAAGTGCTATTTTCTGACATTAGATTTCGTTCTAAATGCTTAATCCCTATGTAGAAACGTTAGTTAAGCAAGAATATCGTATTTTAAAAAAAATCTAATGATAGGATTTTCCAGAAAATTGAAAAAACCGAAAAATGTCAAGAGTAAAGTGCCCTTATTTTAAACATTATATCGTTCTAAATGCTTAATCCTTATGTAAAAAAGTTATCTAAGCAAGAATATGTTATTGAATAAAATGAGAAAAATTTATTTTAGCCGTAAATCGAAAATAATGGGGACACCGGAGCTGTTCGAAGCGCCGAGACGCGCCGCGTACGGCCGAATATTTTCTAAGTCCCAACGTACCGATCAAGAGTAAAGTACCATTTTCCTACATTAGATTTCGTTCTAAATGCTTAATCCCTATGTAAAAACGTTAGTTAAGCAAGAATATCGTATTTTTAAAAAAATCTAATGATAGGATTTTCCAGAAAATTGAAAAAACCGAAAAATGTCAAGAGTAAAGTGCCATTTTCTGACATTAGATTTCGTTCTAAATGCTTAATCCCTATGTAGAAACGTTAGTTAAGCAAGAATATCGTATTTTTAAAAAAATCTAATGATAGGATTTTTCAGAAAATTGAAAAAACCGTAAAATGTCAAGAGTAAAGTGCCCTTATTTTAAACATTATATCGTTCTAAATGCTTAATCCCTATGTAAAAAAGTTATTTAAGCAAGAATATGTTATTGAAAAAAATTAGAAAAATTTATTTTAGCCGTAAATCGAAAATAATGGGGACACCGGAGCTGTTCGAAGCGCCGAGACGCGCCGCGTACGGCCGAATATTTTCTAAGTCCCAACGTACCGATCAAGAGTAAAGTACCATTTTCCTACATTAGATTTCGTTCTAAATGCTTAATCCCTATGTAAAAACGTTAGTTAAGCAAGAATATCGTATTTTAAAAAAAATCTAATGATAGGATTTTCCAGAAAATTGAAAAAACCGAAAAATGTCAAGAGTAAAGTGCCATTTTCTGACATTAGATTTCGTTCTAAATGCTTAATCCCTATGTAGAAACGTTAGTTAAGCAAGAATATCGTATTTTTAAAAAAATCTAATGGTAGGATTTTTCAGAAAATTGAAAAAACCGTAAAATGTCAAGAGTAAAGTGCCCTTATTTTAAACATTATATCGTTCTAAATGCTTAATCCCTATGTAAAAAAGTTATCTAAGCAAGAATATGTTATTGAATAAAATGAGAAAAATTTATTTTAGCCGTAAATCGAAAATAATGGGTCGAGCGAATCGGTCGATTGCGCCGAGACGCGCTATGATGCAACAGACGAGCGATTGGAACGCCCGAATATTTTCAAAGTCCCAACGTACCGATCAAGAGTAAAGTACCATTTTCCTACATTAGATGTCGTTCTAAATGCTTAATCCCTATGTAAAAACGTTAGTTAAGCAAGAATATCGTATTTTAAAAAAAATCTAATGATAGGATTTTCCAGAAAATTGAAAAAACCGAAAAATGTCAAGAGTAAAGTGCCATTTTCTGACATTAGATTTCGTTCTAAATGCTTAATCCCTATGTAAAAACGTTAGTTAAGCAAGAATATCGTATTTTTAAAAAAATCTAATGATAGGATTTTTCAGAAAATTGAAAAAACCGAAAAATGTCAAGAGTAAAGTGCCATTTTCTGACATTAGATTTCGTTCTAAATGCTTAATCCCTATGTAGAAACGTTAGTTATGCAAGATTATCGTATTTTTAAAAAAATCTAATGATAGGATTTTTCAGAAAATTGAAAAAACCGTAAAATGTCAAGAGTAAAGTGCCCTTATTTTAAACATTATATCGTTCTAAATGCTTAATCCCTATGTAAAAAAGTTATCTAAGCAAGAATATGTTATTGAATAAAATGAGAAAAATTTATTTTAGCCGTAAATCGAAAATAATGGGTCGAGCGAATCGGTCGATTGCGCCGAGACGCGCTATGATGCAACAGACGAGCGATTGGAACGCCCGAATATTTTCAAAGTCCCAACGTACCGGTCAAGAGTAAAGTACCATTTTCCTACATTAGATTTCGTTCTAAATGCTTAATCCCTATGTAAAAACGTTAGTTAAGCAAGAATATCGTATTTTTAAACAAATCTAATGATAGGATTTTCCAGAAAATTGAAAAAACCGAAAAATGTCAAGAGTAAAGTGCTATTTTCTGACATTAGATTTCGTTCTAAATGCTTAATCCCTATGTAGAAACGTTAGTTAAGCAAGAATATCGTATTTTAAAAAAAATCTAATGATAGGATTTTCCAGAAAATTGAAAAAACCGAAAAATGTCAAGAGTAAAGTGCCCTTATTTTAAACATTATATCGTTCTAAATGCTTAATCCTTATGTAAAAAAGTTATCTAAGCAAGAATATGTTATTGAATAAAATGAGAAAAATTTATTTTAGCCGTAAATCGAAAATAATGGGGACACCGGAGCTGTTCGAAGCGCCGAGACGCGCCGCGTACGGCCGAATATTTTCTAAGTCCCAACGTACCGATCAAGAGTAAAGTACCATTTTCCTACATTAGATTTCGTTCTAAATGCTTAATCCCTATGTAAAAACGTTAGTTAAGCAAGAATATCGTATTTTTAAAAAAATCTAATGATAGGATTTTCCAGAAAATTGAAAAAACCGAAAAATGTCAAGAGTAAAGTGCCATTTTCTGACATTAGATTTCGTTCTAAATGCTTAATCCCTATGTAAAAACGTTAGTTAAGCAAGAATATCGTATTTTTAAAAAAATCTAATGATAGGATTTTTCAGAAAATTGAAAAAACCGAAAAATGTCAAGAGTAAAGTGCCATTTTCTGACATTAGATTTCGTTCTAAATGCTTAATCCCTATGTAGAAACGTTAGTTATGCAAGATTATCGTATTTTTAAAAAAATCTAATGATAGGATTTTTCAGAAAATTGAAAAAACCGTAAAATGTCAAGAGTAAAGTGCCCTTATTTTAAACATTATATCGTTCTAAATGCTTAATCCCTATGTAAAAAAGTTATCTAAGCAAGAATATGTTATTGAATAAAATGAGAAAAATTTATTTTAGCCGTAAATCGAAAATAATGGGTCGAGCGAATCGGTCGATTGCGCCGAGACGCGCTATGATGCAACAGACGAGCGATTGGAACGCCCGAATATTTTCAAAGTCCCAACGTACCGGTCAAGAGTAAAGTACCATTTTCCTACATTAGATTTCGTTCTAAATGCTTAATCCCTATGTAAAAACGTTAGTTAAGCAAGAATATCGTATTTTTAAACAAATCTAATGATAGGATTTTCCAGAAAATTGAAAAAACCGAAAAATGTCAAGAGTAAAGTGCTATTTTCTGACATTAGATTTCGTTCTAAATGCTTAATCCCTATGTAGAAACGTTAGTTAAGCAAGAATATCGTATTTTAAAAAAAATCTAATGATAGGATTTTCCAGAAAATTGAAAAAACCGAAAAATGTCAAGAGTAAAGTGCCCTTATTTTAAACATTATATCGTTCTAAATGCTTAATCCTTATGTAAAAAAGTTATCTAAGCAAGAATATGTTATTGAATAAAATGAGAAAAATTTATTTTAGCCGTAAATCGAAAATAATGGGGACACCGGAGCTGTTCGAAGCGCCGAGACGCGCCGCGTACGGCCGAATATTTTCTAAGTCCCAACGTACCGATCAAGAGTAAAGTACCATTTTCCTACATTAGATTTCGTTCTAAATGCTTAATCCCTATGTAAAAACGTTAGTTAAGCAAGAATATCGTATTTTTAAAAAAATCTAATGATAGGATTTTCCAGAAAATTGAAAAAACCGAAAAATGTCAAGAGTAAAGTGCCATTTTCTGACATTAGATTTCGTTCTAAATGCTTAATCCCTATGTAGAAACGTTAGTTAAGCAAGAATATCGTATTTTTAAAAAAATCTAATGGTAGGATTTTTCAGAAAATTGAAAAAACCGTAAAATGTCAAGAGTAAAGTGCCCTTATTTTAAACATTATATCGTTCTAAATGCTTAATCCCTATGTAAAAAAGTTATTTAAGCAAGAATATGTTATTGAAAAAAATTAGAAAAATTTATTTTAGCCGTAAATCGAAAATAATGGGGACACCGGAGCTGTTCGAAGCGCCGAGACGCGCCGCGTACGGCCGAATATTTTCTAAGTCCCAACGTACCGATCAAGAGTAAAGTACCATTTTCCTACATTAGATTTCGTTCTAAATGCTTAATCCCTATGTAAAAACGTTAGTTAAGCAAGAATATCGTATTTTAAAAAAAATCTAATGATAGGATTTTCCAGAAAATTGAAAAAACCGAAAAATGTCAAGAGTAAAGTGCCATTTTCTGACATTAGATTTCGTTCTAAATGCTTAATCCCTATGTAGAAACGTTAGTTAAGCAAGAATATCGTATTTTTAAAAAAATCTAATGGTAGGATTTTTCAGAAAATTGAAAAAACCGTAAAATGTCAAGAGTAAAGTGCCCTTATTTTAAACATTATATCGTTCTAAATGCTTAATCCCTATGTAAAAAAGTTATCTAAGCAAGAATATGTTATTGAATAAAATGAGAAAAATTTATTTTAGCCGTAAATCGAAAATAATGGGTCGAGCGAATCGGTCGATTGCGCCGAGACGCGCTATGATGCAACAGACGAGCGATTGGAACGCCCGAATATTTTCAAAGTCCCAACGTACCGATCAAGAGTAAAGTACCATTTTCCTACATTAGATGTCGTTCTAAATGCTTAATCCCTATGTAAAAACGTTAGTTAAGCAAGAATATCGTATTTTAAAAAAAATCTAATGATAGGATTTTCCAGAAAATTGAAAAAACCGAAAAATGTCAAGAGTAAAGTGCCATTTTCTGACATTAGATTTCGTTCTAAATGCTTAATCCCTATGTAGAAACGTTAGTTAAGCAAGATTATCGTATTTTTAAAAAAATCTAATGATAGGATTTTTCAGAAAATTGAAAAAACCGTAAAATGTCAAGAGTAAAGTGCCCTTATTTTAAACATTATATCGTTCTAAATGCTTAATCCCTATGTAAAAAAGTTATCTAAGCAAGAATATGTTATTGAATAAAATGAGAAAAATTTATTTTAGCCGTAAATCGAAAATAATGGGTCGAGCGAATCGGTCGATTGCGCCGAGACGCGCTATGATGCAACAGACGAGCGATTGGAACGCCCGAATATTTTCAAAGTCCCAACGTACCGGTCAAGAGTAAAGTACCATTTTCCTACATTAGATTTCGTTCTAAATGCTTAATCCCTATGTAAAAACGTTAGTTAAGCAAGAATATCGTATTTTAAAAAAAATCTAATGATAGGATTTTCCAGAAAATTGAAAAAACCGAAAAATGTCAAGAGTAAAGTGCCATTTTCTGACATTAGATTTCGTTCTAAATGCTTAATCCCTATGTAGAAACGTTAGTTATGCAAGATTATCGTATTTTTAAAAAAATCTAATGATAGGATTTTTCAGAAAATTGAAAAAACCGTAAAATGTCAAGAGTAAAGTGCCCTTATTTTAAACATTATATCGTTCTAAATGCTTAATCCCTATGTAAAAAAGTTATCTAAGCAAGAATATGTTATTGAATAAAATGAGAAAAATTTATTTTAGCCGTAAATCGAAAATAATGGGTCGAGCGAATCGGTCGATTGCGCCGAGACGCGCTATGATGCAACAGACGAGCGATTGGAACGCCCGAATATTTTCAAAGTCCCAACGTACCGGTCAAGAGTAAAGTACCATTTTCCTACATTAGATTTCGTTCTAAATGCTTAATCCCTATGTAAAAACGTTAGTTAAGCAAGAATATCGTATTTTTAAAAAAATCTAATGATAGGATTTTCCAGAAAATTGAAAAAACCGAAAAATGTCAAGAGTAAAGTGCCATTTTCTGACATTAGATTTCGTTCTAAATGCTTAATCCCTATGTAGAAACGTTAGTTAAGCAAGAATATCGTATTTTTAAAAAAATCTAATGGTAGGATTTTTCAGAAAATTGAAAAAACCGTAAAATGTCAAGAGTAAAGTGCCCTTATTTTAAACATTATATCGTTCTAAATGCTTAATCCCTATGTAAAAAAGTTATCTAAGCAAGAATATGTTATTGAATAAAATGAGAAAAATTTATTTTAGCCGTAAATCGAAAATAATGGGTCGAGCGAATCGGTCGATTGCGCCGAGACGCGCTATGATGCAACAGACGAGCGATTGGAACGCCCGAATATTTTCAAAGTCCCAACGTACCGATCAAGAGTAAAGTACCATTTTCCTACATTAGATTTCGTTCTAAATGCTTAATCCCTATGTAAAAACGTTAGTTAAGCAAGAATATCGTATTTTTAAACAAATCTAATGATAGGATTTTCCAGAAAATTGAAAAAACCGAAAAATGTCAAGAGTAAAGTGCTATTTTCTGACATTAGATTTCGTTCTAAATGCTTAATCCCTATGTAGAAACGTTAGTTAAGCAAGAATATCGTATTTTAAAAAAAATCTAATGATAGGATTTTCCAGAAAATTGAAAAAACCGAAAAATGTCAAGAGTAAAGTGCCCTTATTTTAAACATTATATCGTTCTAAATGCTTAATCCTTATGTAAAAAAGTTATCTAAGCAAGAATATGTTATTGAATAAAATGAGAAAAATTTATTTTAGCCGTAAATCGAAAATAATGGGTCGAGCGAATCGGTCGATTGCGCCGAGACGCGCTATGATGCAACAGACGAGCGATTGGAACGCCCGAATATTTTCAAAGTCCCAACGTACCGATCAAGAGTAAAGTACCATTTTCCTACATTAGATTTCGTTCTAAATGCTTAATCCCTATGTAAAAACGTTAGTTAAGCAAGAATATCGTATTTTTAAACAAATCTAATGATAGGATTTTCCAGAAAATTGAAAAAACCGAAAAATGTCAAGAGTAAAGTGCTATTTTCTGACATTAGATTTCGTTCTAAATGCTTAATCCCTATGTAGAAACGTTAGTTAAGCAAGAATATCGTATTTTAAAAAAAATCTAATGATAGGATTTTCCAGAAAATTGAAAAAACCGAAAAATGTCAAGAGTAAAGTGCCCTTATTTTAAACATTATATCGTTCTAAATGCTTAATCCTTATGTAAAAAAGTTATCTAAGCAAGAATATGTTATTGAATAAAATGAGAAAAATTTATTTTAGCCGTAAATCGAAAATAATGGGTCGAGCGAATCGGTCGATTGCGCCGAGACGCGCTATGATGCAACAGACGAGCGATTGGAACGCCCGAATATTTTCAAAGTCCCAACGTACCGGTCAAGAGTAAAGTACCATTTTCCTACATTAGATTTCGTTCTAAATGCTTAATCCCTATGTAAAAACGTTAGTTAAGCAAGAATATCGTATTTTAAAAAAAATCTAATGATAGGATTTTCCAGAAAATTGAAAAAACCGAAAAATGTCAAGAGTAAAGTGCCATTTTCTGACATTAGATTTCGTTCTAAATGCTTAATCCCTATGTAGAAACGTTAGTTATGCAAGATTATCGTATTTTTAAAAAAATCTAATGATAGGATTTTTCAGAAAATTGAAAAAACCGTAAAATGTCAAGAGTAAAGTGCCCTTATTTTAAACATTATATCGTTCTAAATGCTTAATCCCTATGTAAAAAAGTTATCTAAGCAAGAATATGTTATTGAATAAAATGAGAAAAATTTATTTTAGCCGTAAATCGAAAATAATGGGTCGAGCGAATCGGTCGATTGCGCCGAGACGCGCTATGATGCAACAGACGAGCGATTGGAACGCCCGAATATTTTCAAAGTCCCAACGTACCGGTCAAGAATAAAGTACCATTTTCCTACATTAGATTTCGTTCTAAATGCTTAATCCCTATGTAAAAACGTTAGTTAAGCAAGAATATCGTATTTTTAAAAAAATCTAATGATAGGATTTTCCAGAAAATTGAAAAAACCGAAAAATGTCAAGAGTAAAGTGCCATTTTCTGACATTAGATTTCGTTCTAAATGCTTAATCCCTATGTAGAAACGTTAGTTAAGCAAGAATATCGTATTTTTAAAAAAATCTAATGGTAGGATTTTTCAGAAAATTGAAAAAACCGTAAAATGTCAAGAGTAAAGTGCCCTTATTTTAAACATTATATCGTTCTAAATGCTTAATCCCTATGTAAAAAAGTTATCTAAGCAAGAATATGTTATTGAATAAAATGAGAAAAATTTATTTTAGCCGTAAATCGAAAATAATGGGTCGAGCGAATCGGTCGATTGCGCCGAGACGCGCTATGATGCAACAGACGAGCGATTGGAACGCCCGAATATTTTCAAAGTCCCAACGTACCGATCAAGAGTAAAGTACCATTTTCCTACATTAGATTTCGTTCTAAATGCTTAATCCCTATGTAAAAACGTTAGTTAAGCAAGAATATCGTATTTTTAAACAAATCTAATGATAGGATTTTCCAGAAAATTGAAAAAACCGAAAAATGTCAAGAGTAAAGTGCTATTTTCTGACATTAGATTTCGTTCTAAATGCTTAATCCCTATGTAGAAACGTTAGTTAAGCAAGAATATCGTATTTTAAAAAAAATCTAATGATAGGATTTTCCAGAAAATTGAAAAAACCGAAAAATGTCAAGAGTAAAGTGCCCTTATTTTAAACATTATATCGTTCTAAATGCTTAATCCTTATGTAAAAAAGTTATCTAAGCAAGAATATGTTATTGAATAAAATGAGAAAAATTTATTTTAGCCGTAAATCGAAAATAATGGGTCGAGCGAATCGGTCGATTGCGCCGAGACGCGCTATGATGCAACAGACGAGCGATTGGAACGCCCGAATATTTTCAAAGTCCCAACGTACCGATCAAGAGTAAAGTACCATTTTCCTACATTAGATTTCGTTCTAAATGCTTAATCCCTATGTAAAAACGTTAGTTAAGCAAGAATATCGTATTTTTAAACAAATCTAATGATAGGATTTTCCAGAAAATTGAAAAAACCGAAAAATGTCAAGAGTAAAGTGCTATTTTCTGACATTAGATTTCGTTCTAAATGCTTAATCCCTATGTAGAAACGTTAGTTAAGCAAGAATATCGTATTTTAAAAAAAATCTAATGATAGGATTTTCCAGAAAATTGAAAAAACCGAAAAATGTCAAGAGTAAAGTGCCCTTATTTTAAACATTATATCGTTCTAAATGCTTAATCCTTATGTAAAAAAGTTATCTAAGCAAGAATATGTTATTGAATAAAATGAGAAAAATTTATTTTAGCCGTAAATCGAAAATAATGGGTCGAGCGAATCGGTCGATTGCGCCGAGACGCGCTATGATGCAACAGACGAGCGATTGGAACGCCCGAATATTTTCAAAGTCCCAACGTACCGATCAAGAGTAAAGTACCATTTTCCTACATTAGATTTCGTTCTAAATGCTTAATCCCTATGTAAAAACGTTAGTTAAGCAAGAATATCGTATTTTAAAAAAAATCTAATGATAGGATTTTCCAGAAAATTGAAAAAACCGAAAAATGTCAAGAGTAAAGTGCCATTTTCTGACATTAGATTTCGTTCTAAATGCTTAATCCCTATGTAGAAACGTTAGTTAAGCAAGAATATCGTATTTTTAAAAAAATCTAATGGTAGGATTTTTCAGAAAATTGAAAAAACCGTAAAATGTCAAGAGTAAAGTGCCATTATTTTAAACAATGTATCGTTCTAAATGCTTAATCCCTATGTAAAAAAGTTATCTAAGCAAGAATATGTTATTGAATAAAATGAGAAAAATTTATTTTAGCCGTAAATCGAAAAAAAGACTGTTCGTTTCTCTGTCTCTCTCGCGCGATCGAAGTATTGATGTTTCCCGGCAAAGTAATGGGATATTAATTAAACTTAATACACGAAATTACTCGTTTTGATCCCCGCTACACAGCCGTATACTTTTTATAATTTTGTGGAATCGGGAACCTTGAAATATTTAACATAACGCGGATCGACTGTCTCTGTCTCTTTCTAGATCGGAATAATCGATGTTTCCCGGCAAACTATTGGGAGATTAATTAAACTTTATACATGAAATTACTCGTTTTGGTCCCCGCTACACAGCCGTATACTTTTTATAATTTTGTGGAATCGGGAACCTTGAAATATTTAACATAACGCGGATCGACTGTCTCTGTCTCTTTCTAGATCGGAATTATCGATGTTTCCCGGAAAACTATTCGGAGATTAATTAAACTTTATACACGAAATTACTCGTTTTGATCCCCGCTACACAGCCGTATACTTTTTATAATTTTGTGGAATCGGTAACCTTGAGATATTTAACATAACGCGGATCGACTGTCTCTGTCTCTTTCTAGATCGGAATTATCGATGTTTCCCGGCAAACTATTGGGAGATTATTTAAACTTTATACATGAAATTACTCGTTTTGATCCCCGCTACACAGCCGTATACTTTTTATAATTTTGTGGAATCGGTAACCTGGAGATATTTAACATAACGCGGATCGACTGTCTCTGTCTCTTTCTAGATCGGAATAATCGATGTTTCCCGGCAAACTATTGGGAGATTAATTAAACTTTATACATGAAATTACTCGTTTTGGTCCCCGCTACACAGCCGTATACTTTTTATAATTTTGTGGAATCGGTAACCTTGAGATATTTAACATAACGCGGATCGACTGTCTCTGTCTCTTTCTAGATCGGAATTATCGATGTTTCCCGGCAAACTATTGGGAGATTATTTAAACTTTATACATGAAATTACTCGTTTTGGTCCCCGCTACACAGCCGTATACTTTTTATAATTTTGTGGAATCGGGAACCTTGAAATATTTAACATAACGCGGATCGACTGTCTCTGTCTCTTTCTAGATCGGAATTATCGATGTTTCCCGGAAAACTATTCGGAGATTAATTAAACTTTATACACGAAATTACTCGTTTTGATCCCCGCTACACAGCCGTATACTTTTTATAATTTTGTGGAATCGGTAACCTTGAGATATTTAACATAACGCGGATCGACTGTCTCTGTCTCTTTCTAGATCGGAATTATCGATGTTTCCCGGCAAACTATTGGGAGATTATTTAAACTTTATACATGAAATTACTCGTTTTGGTCCCCGCTACACAGCCGTATACTTTTTATAATTTTGTGGAATCGGGAACCTTGAAATATTTAACATAACGCGGATCGACTGTCTCTGTCTCTTTCTAGATCGGAATTATCGATGTTTCCCGGAAAACTATTCGGAGATTAATTAAACTTTATACACGAAATTACTCGTTTTGATCCCCGCTACACAGCCGTATACTTTTTATAATTTTGTGGAATCGGTAACCTTGAGATATTTAACATAACGCGGATCGACTGTCTCTGTCTCTTTCTAGATCGGAATTATCGATGTTTCCCGGCAAACTATTGGGAGATTATTTAAACTTTATACATGAAATTACTCGTTTTGATCCCCGCTACACAGCCGTATACTTTTTATAATTTTGTGGAATCGGTAACCTGGAGATATTTAACATAACGCGGATCGACTGTCTCTGTCTCTTTCTAGATCGGAATAATCGATGTTTCCCGGCAAACTATTGGGAGATTAATTAAACTTTATACATGAAATTACTCGTTTTGGTCCCCGCTACACAGCCGTATACTTTTTATAATTTTGTGGAATCGGGAACCTTGAAATATTTAACATAACGCGGATCGACTGTCTCTGTCTCTTTCTAGATCGGAATTATCGATGTTTCCCGGAAAACTATTCGGAGATTAATTAAACTTTATACACGAAATTACTCGTTTTGATCCCCGCTACACAGCCGTATACTTTTTATAATTTTGTGGAATCGGTAACCTTGAGATATTTAACATAACGCGGATCGACTGTCTCTGTCTCTTTCTAGATCGGAATTATCGATGTTTCCCGGCAAACTATTGGGAGATTATTTAAACTTTATACATGAAATTACTCGTTTTGATCCCCGCTACACAGCCGTATACTTTTTATAATTTTGTGGAATCGGTAACCTGGAGATATTTAACATAACGCGGATCGACTGTCTCTGTCTCTTTCTAGATCGGAATAATCGATGTTTCCCGGCAAACTATTGGGAGATTAATTAAACTTTATACATGAAATTACTCGTTTTGGTCCCCGCTACACAGCCGTATACTTTTTATAATTTTGTGGAATCGGTAACCTTGAGATATTTAACATAACGCGGATCGACTGTCTCTGTCTCTTTCTAGATCGGAATTATCGATGTTTCCCGGCAAACTATTGGGAGATTATTTAAACTTTATACATGAAATTACTCGTTTTGATCCCCGCTACACAGCCGTATACTTTTTATAATTTTGTGGAATCGGTAACCTGGAGATATTTAACATAACGCGGATCGACTGTCTCTGTCTCTTTCTAGATCGGAATAATCGATGTTTCCCGGCAAACTATTGGGAGATTAATTAAACTTTATACATGAAATTACTCGTTTTGGTCCCCGCTACACAGCCGTATACTTTTTATAATTTTGTGGAATCGGTAACCTTGAGATATTTAACATAACGCGGATCGACTGTCTCTGTCTCTTTCTAGATCGGAATTATCGATGTTTCCCGGCAAACTATTGGGAGATTATTTAAACTTTATACATGAAATTACTCGTTTTGATCCCCGCTACACAGCCGTATACTTTTTATAATTTTGTGGAATCGGTAACCTGGAGATATTTAACATAACGCGGATCGACTGTCTCTGTCTCTTTCTAGATCGGAATAATCGATGTTTCCCGGCAAACTATTGGGAGATTATTTAAACTTTATACATGAAATTACTCGTTTTGATCCCCGCTACACAGCCGTATACTTTTTATAATTTTGTGGAATCGGTAACCTGGAGATATTTAACATAACGCGGATCGACTGTCTCTGTCTCTTTCTAGATCGGAATAATCGATGTTTCCCGGCAAACTAATGGGAGTTTAATTAAACTTTATGCATCAAATCATTCAGTTTGACTCCTGCAACACAACCAAACACTCTCTGTAATTTTCTGAACTGAAAAACCACTGAAATTGCGCTCGAAATGCGGAGCGACGGGTCGACGCGTCTGCACTGTGCGACAGCTAGTCAAAACGTCCGAACAGCGTATTGTTTTCGATCTCTTGGTATAATATTCGTATTCCTTGCTGTGTATAGCTTCCGATCGATTATTGCAATGGTCAAAGTTCCAGCGGCGTAATGCTTTCCATAAGATTACATTAATATAACCAGCGGCATATTGCTTTCTATCTTGTAATGAAAATTTTATAACCAAGTACCAACGGCGTATTGCTTTCGTTCGGATAATGGAGATTTTACAACCAAGTACCAGCGGTTTCTGTCTTATAATTAAATTATTATAATAAAATAAAGTACCAGCGGCGTGTTACTTTCGTTCGGATAATGGAGATTTTACAACCAAGTATCAGCGGTTTCTGTCTTATAATTAAATTATTATAATAAAATAAAGTACCAGCGGCGTGTTACTTTCGTTCGGATAATGGAGATTTTATGTCCAGCGGCGTAGTGCTTTCTATCTTATAATGTAATTCTTATTACAAAGTACCAGCGGCGTATTGCTTCGTACCAGCGGCGTATTGCTTTTTTACCAGCGGCGTATTGTTTCGTACCAGCGGCGTATTGCTTTTTTTTCCAGCGGCGTATTGGTTCGTACCAGCGGCGTATTGCTTTTTTTCCAGCGGCGTATTGCTTTTTTTCCAGCGGCGTATTGGTTCGTACCAGCGGCGTATTGCTTTTTTTTCCAGCGGCGTATTGTTTCGTACCAGCGGCGTATTGCTTTTTTTCCAGCGGCGTATTGCTTTTTTTCCAGCGGCGTATTGGTTCGTACCAGCGGCGTATTGCTTTTTTTTCCAGCGGCGTATTGTTTCGTACCAGCGGC